>NC_041707.1:1651084-1767492 GCF_900700375.1 Denticeps clupeoides
CCTCTCTCTCCCCCCTCTCTCTCCCCTATCTACTCTCTGATTTATTTGGCCATGTTTAGAAAACCAGCATCTCTCTGCCTCTCTGCCCTTTTATAACCGCTACTGGCTAACTGTCCTGCTCAGTTTGTGTGTACGTATTCACGTGACTTCAGATTTAAGTATGTGTGTAATTTGTGTGCGTTTGTACTCATGGGCACAACGTTTAGTCCAAGGTGCCACTGAGGTCCCCTTGATGAAGGTACCGTCCCCACATACTGCTCCCCGGGCACCTGTCATGGCCGCCCACTGCTCACAAACTGTCACTGTGTGCTGTGAATATATATTGTTTATAAAAGTATAGTTTAGTGTGGGTTTTTTATTTCTGTAATGTGTATGTTAAATGACTTTATTTGTGTGTGTTTGAAGAGAGATAATGTCCAGTGTCCAGTGAAATTGGGTCCAGTGTCAGGAGTCTGATTGCCCTCAGGGGAACATCAGACTGCTGAAGATCAAGAACACAGATGTACAGATACTGTCTCATATAAACTCATTTTAATCTAAAACCAGGACCCATAACGGGGTTTAATCTAAAACCAGGACCAGTAACAGGGGGTTTAATCTAACCAGTAACCAGAAAACCCATATAACAGGGGGGTTTAATTTAAAATCAGGACCCATAATAACGGGTTTAATCTCAGATCAGAACCAGTAACAGGGTGTTTAATCTAAAATTAAGATCCAAAATAGGGGGTTTAACATCAGAATCAGGACCAATAATAGGGGGGTTTAATCTCAGATCAGGACCAGTAACAGGGTGGTTTAATCTAACTCAGGACCCGTAACCAGGGGTTTAATCTAAAACCAGGACCTGTAACCAGGGGTTTAATCTAAAACCAGGACCAGTAACAGGGGGGTTAATGTAATATCGGGACCCATACTAGGGGGTTTAATCTCAGATCAGGACTCGTAACAGGGGGTTATAAGATCAGACCATGACTCATTACTCATATTATTTAAAGAAAATTGAATAAAATTGGTGCTTCTCAGATATTGTGTTCAGATTTTATATGTTAAATTCACGTGAAGATCATATGATTGAAAAGTGAACGCATGAATGTCCATCTGCCGAGTGTGGTCCTCAGGGTGACCCCCCAACACGGTGCATGAAGCAGATAGAGTTATAAATGACCAGTGAACCCACCGACTGACGCAAACACTTAATGACACATCGGTGAGATTTCATCTGGTTCAATTCATCCCCCCAAGGTTCATCCTTTATCTGATCACCACCAGCGCTGTCCTTTCCACTGCTGCAGCTGAATAATTAGCTGTGTGTGTGTGTGTGTGTGTGTGTGTGAGTGTCCATCAGCCTGTACTGGAATGACAGCTTCATGTGTCCTGACCCATAGGTCTGGAACATCATGTGAACTGACCCAGGTTCTGCTGCCATTCCATTTACAAGCATTTACCAGACGCCCTTATCCAGAGCGACTTACAGTCAGTAGTTACAGGGACAGTCCCCCCCCTGGAGACACTCAGGTTAAGTGGTCTTGCTCAGGGACACAGTGGTAGTAGTGGGATTTGAACCTGGGTCTCCTGGTTCACAGGTGAGGTGTCTTACCCACTAGGCTACTACCACCCATTCCCAGATTCCGAGGTGTAGAAGGAAGATTTGGCTCCATCTGTCATTAAAAAAAGCTTTTCATTTAGTTCATGAGGAACATCATGTCTGTCTCTGGCCACTACATGAGCTGCTTACTGTGGTTGAGCGTTCCTCGGTGTGGATTAAAAGAAGAGCACCAATAATCATTCACTTGATTATTTTCCGTAAGTTAACGTTATTTTCCAGAAGTCTGATCTCTCTGGGTCTGACACAAAAAGAAGCAAGAAAAGTGCAGGATAAGAGTGTGGTGTGGATGTCTGGGCTGCTCAGCTGGATGCTCAGAGCTCACCAGACTCTGACTGCTGTGAGGTGGAGCTCAGGGTTTCGAATTCTGAGGAACAGACAGAAGATCAATTAATCCTTCACCTTGGTGGCAGATACCATTGGTGGTACGGTGTGTATGTTTACTCAGCTACACACTGGTCGTAGGGTAGTTGGTTGAAGGTTAGCTGGTTGTTGGATGGTTGGACAGGTGGATGAATAGATGGTCGGGCTCTGGACGGGGTGGTGTGGACTGGTGTGCGAAGCGCAGGGAGATCAGATGTTTGAGGGACGTCAGGGCAGTATCTGTTTGTTGGTGACCAGTGGTATGGCGGTAAAACTGACCAAAACTGTTTGGAGAAGATCCAGAGCGACTTACAATCAGTAGTTACAAGGGACAGTCCCCCCCTGGAAACACTCAGGGTTAAGTGTCTTGCTCAGGGACACGATGGTAGTAAGCGGGGATTTGAACCTGGGTCTTCTGGTTCATAGGCGAGTGTGTTACCCACTAGGCTACTACCACCCTATTTCTATGGGGGTACTGGTGGCCTAGCAGGTAAAGAAGCGCCACTGAGGTCCCCTTGATCAAAGTACCGTCCCCAAACTCCCCCGGGCGCCTTTCATGGCTGCCCACTGCTCACTAAGGGTGAGAAGACACATATTGTTGTGTTGTAAAGAAGCTCCAGGCTTTACACTGGTACTCCTCATCTTCACAGTGGGTTTGTTGCTCCTCATGTTTTCTTTAATCAGGAGCTTGTTCAGTCGTCTGTCCACTGATGGGCTTTAACTGTGTCCCGGAACTCCAGACGGAAAACACTGTCATAGTGATAAAAGCCGCCACATACAGGTGATCCAGTACACGTGAGCACAGCAGGGACAGGAGATGAAACACGAGCGGAGGATTAAACTGCTGCAGCTCTGCACACACACACACACACACACACACACACATAGTGTGACATCACAGCAGGGGTCTCTCTCACAGTGGAGTGTGCTTCACCGACCTTATGTAAGATTTGATTTTGCAGTGAGACCATACAGCCACACACGCACAGTTATGATAAAGGAGAGTGAAGAATGGTGAGTGAAGGCCTGTGGATTTGTCACAGCGCTGCTTTAGAGCCTGATTACTGCTGATAGTAGGATGGTCGTGGCCTAATGGGTCATCTGCCTTTGAGCCAAATGGAACCTGTCTAGGCGATTGGTATTCTATCTCTAGTTTTTTGTCCACCATTATAAAGTAGTAGTTGAACACAGGGGACGTGGTGGGTCATAAATAACTAAGAGTCACTCAGGTACTGCAGGGCGAGACCATTTAAAGCTTTGTAGGTCAAAGTAGTATTTTGAAGTCAATCCTAAATTTGATTGGTAGCCAGTTCAGTGATGTGGTAAAATTTCCTAGTTCTAGTTAGAACTCTGGCTGCAGCATTCTGAACTAGCTGGGAGTTTACTCATGCACCTACTAGAGCATCCAGACAGTAATGCGTTGCAGTAATCTAACCTTGATGTGATAAATGCATGGACCAACTTTTCTGCATCGTGCATTGAGATGATGTTTCTTATCTTTCTAATATATTTCTAATGTGAAAGAATGCTATCCTAGTAATTATCTACATGCAAATCAAATGAGAGACCTGCATCGATGGAAGACACCTAGATCCTTTACTTGGTGAGAAAGAAATGGTATCCAGAAAGGGCTGCTGATGCCCAGTACAAGAGTTTCTGTCTTATCAGGGTTTAACAGAAGAAAGCTGGTGAGCATCCACTGTCTGATGTCCTTCAGACAATTCTGTATTCTGATGCCTCTCATCTGGCATTGCTGATAATAAAGGGTAACATGTATAAGGAAAATAGCAACGGACCAAGGACAGAACCTTGTGGAACACCAAACTCTTATTTACTATATGAAGACGAATCTCCATTGATGTCCACAAACTGATACCGATCAGTCAGATATCTGAACTATACGAGAGCCATTCCCTAAATCCCAACAACATTCTCTAACCTGTCAAGGAGAATAACGTGATCAATCAGGTCAAGCAGCGAAATGCGTCCCTGATCAGAGGCCAACAGCAGGTCATTAACCACTTTAACCAGCGCATGTCTCAGTACTATGATGAGGTCTAAATCCCGATTGATATAAGAGTTAATAGTGACGAGTTAATAATTTTAAGGACAAGGATTTATAACATTGGGTGCTACTTGTTTAAGGAACGTTGTAGAAAGCAGATCCAACGCGAAAGTACATTGATTTGATGATGAGATTAGTTTAATTAGTTCAATGCTCTTTAAGAAGGTTGAAGCGTTCTAATCGGTGGTCTGCTATTTGAAGATTATTTTCCGTAGAAATATCGACGGAACTGTTTTTTATGCTTTTAATTTTATCTCTACTCGTAACAATTTTATTAAAGAAATTCATAAAAATCGTCGCTACTACGATGATATTGAGTGGTAGTATTCCTGGTTAGTTTGGCGATAGTGCTAAACAGGAATCTGGGATTATTTTGTTCTTGCCTATTAAAGAGGAGAGATACGTCGATCGAGCCGTGCTAAGGCCTTCCGATAGTTAAGGAGGCTCTCCTTCCATGCTGTCTGGAAGACGTTCAATTTACTCTGACGCCATTTATCTTCTCATTTCCGGGCGGTCTTCTTAAACGAGCGTGTGTGATCCTTATACCAAGGTATAACATTTTTAGCTCTTACCATCTTCCTCTTGAGGGGAGCGACATTGTCTAACGTACTATGCAGTGTTAATTCTAGGCATTTGGTCGCTTGGTCGAGTACAGCGGGGTCAGTAAGTTGATCAGCGGTGATAAATCTGGTAGGGTATTAAGAAAACCTCTTGCGCTGTACTTGATGTAATTGTCCGTTTGTCTCTACAACGAGGGGAGTTGATTTTATTGTGTCTAAGACATATTTTAAAAGCGATACTATATCTTGTGTGAGCCCTTTTGGAATGTGTGTGTGTGTGTGTGGTGTGTGTGTGTGTACTGTTGATATTGCCAATAGGGACTGTAACTACGGTGATGGATGAGCAAATAGAAAGCGAGTCGTTGTCCGCTGCCACTACACTCCATTTTTCACAGTTCGGGGGGGGTGGAGCAACTCTCAGTAGGCGGAGGTGGGGTGGAGAAGGGGCGGTGTCTTTGGCAGATTTACACCCTCTAAATTGCTGACCTTTCAGCAGCAGCAGCGGCAGTAGTGGCGGCGTGGAAACGGTGAACTTCTCACCGTCTCGCCATTTCCCAGCATCCCCTGAGAGCAGCAGTGTGGCCTACAATCCCACAGTCCCCAAAACCCCAAAAATTCCATAAATAAAGATCTCAATAATTTACACATCACCAAACCCTTTGTGTGTGTGTGTGTGTGTGTTTGTGATGTCATCTTTTTTTCTTCTTCTCATTTAAATGCAATTTAGACTGAATAATGGATTCTGATTGGACAAGGTTCACTATGAGGTTCTGTGTCTTCTCAAATGATCACACACAAACACCAACACATGCTGCATAATTATGTGAGCTGATGACGTGCTCATCCCCTCATGGTCTCCTGTAGAGGTTCTCTGTGATGTGAAGCAGCAGCTCAAGATGTTCGGGATGTTAATCCTATTCAGATTCAGATGAGCTGATGGGCTGCAAGTACACACACACACACCACACATAGACACACACCACACATAGACACATGTATATATACTGTTGCCCTGCGGTCTGGAACAGCCTGATGTCGGTCACCCTGCCGGGACAAAGAGTCACATGGACACACGCAGCCAATAAAACGGATGATTAATGACCAGGGAACATAGAGATGAGGATATTAGCAGCAGCTCAGCATGAGATTTTGAAACATCAGAACCCATCAGGTCCGTCTGTACCCAGTTCATAAATCAGTGCTACAACATGAGGTTCATCGCGTTAGAAGATCACATGTGACAATCACTTCACTTTACCAAACCCACATTCTACACTCAAAGCCTCCCGTTCTGTCTCAACGTTCCATCAACGTTCCAGCACCCAGGCCTTCAGAAGGTGAAGATTGTGGAGCTTGATGTTCTCCTTCCTCTTATGGTCCAGAGATATGCAGGTTTGGTAGATGGATTCTGTGTGTTCATAAGACCTGAATTCCTCTGAATTCTGATACCAAGAGCAGAAGAAATGCTTCATGGTGTTTACTCAGTTTTTTATGGAGGACAGTTGCTGCTGTATCGTCATTATTAATAAACGGCCGGAAATGAACTGTGAGCAACTGGTGGATACAGAAGGAGACAACCAGGATGCTGTGTGCCTGTAGTGTGGACAAGGTCCTTCAAGTCTGGGCCAGTGGTGTCCTAGAGGGTAAAGAAACGGCCCCGTTAACAAAAGGTTGCTGGTTCGAATCACTGAGCAAAGCACCGTCCCCGGGCGCCTGTCATGGTGCCCACTGCTCACTCAGGGTGATGGTTAAATACAGAGGACACGTTTCGTTGTTTCCCCGTGTGCTGTGCTGCAGTGTTTCACAATGACAATCACTTCACTTTCACAGTTTCTGAGCCCAGAGCAAATAAACACCAGCTCTGGACTTCAGACCAACTGTCATTTCTCCTGTACAGCATCATGTAGAGCATCCAGAGCGCCAGCAGGGACAGGGACACTCAGGGGGACACGATGATAGTAATTGGGGCTTATTCAGTGCATCTCATGTTTAGAGCTGTGTGTATTGTTGTCATGGTGTAATGTGTGTGTGTGTATTTGTACGCTGATGAATTGGGTGAGAAGAAGTTCAGCCGGAGGCGGTTTCGTCATCTCGCGTCTGTGTTTGTATGTATGTGACTTTGTTCTTGGTTGTTCGGTGTGTGTGTGTCAGAATGCTCTCCTCTCAGGGAGTAAATATCTCAGTTAGGAGTTACTATGGCAACTCTGGCCTGTGATGTGCACCTGCTGGAAGGAAGCTCTCAGCTGGCTGAAGATGAGGCGGAAAACCGGGCCATGACGGAGGGCTGGGAGGGGGCGGGACTTCGGGGTTCCAAAATATCGTCTCTGCTTAAGAGCTGAAGATGCTTTAGCAGTGAGAGAGCAGACTCTCCTCGCTCAGTACGTCTGAGGTGTAGGTCACCAGTTGGTCACCAGACTGGTGTCCTCAGACCAGGACCAGGGTTTAAACAGCATCTCTCTGTCTGCTGTGGCTTTACAGTGGATGAGGCTCTTCACTCCGGTCAGCCAGGCTAATGTTACATGAGCAATGCTTTCTGTGTGTGTGTGTGTGTGTGTGTGTGTGTGTGTGTGTGTTATGGATCTCTGACCCACTGGAAAGCAGGAGAGGTTCCCACTAGTGCACTGGAAGAGAATTAATTAGGCATGCTGGGTAATTAAGGTAATGAGCCTCCAGTGGATCTGGCTTGGTTCCGCATTGGGCCCTGGTATGTATGTGTGTGTGTGTGCACGTGTGTGTGTGTGTGTGTGTACTCCTCATTGGTTCAGACAGATGCTGTGAGTGAATTTGTCTCTGACTTCATGCAGAAAATTAACACCAGCAAACAAACAAAGTGGACACATGAGTCACCACAGTCATCAGACCTGAAAACACACACACACACACACACACACACACGCACGCACACACACACACACACACAGTGATGTAGAAGATGCAGGCACAGCTGTCCGGCACCTAACCCACGTAAGACCCGCCGGGGTTTCATCGTTTCTTCACCATCTGGAGGTCAGAGGTCACCATGGACCTTTTTCCACCAGGGTGTCCACCTGTGAAATGACTTTTACACGCTCCGTCATCCGATCCAGTGTCATTAACCTCCGCCCCGCCCGCCGTGTTCCGGGTGGGGTTCTGCCGCACCGGCGACGTGACGACGGTGGGATCTGTGGCTGACGAGGGGCTGTTTTTAGTGGGCGGGGCGTCTGATCTCCTTGCCCCCTGGCGGCCGATCCAACCAACTCTGCCTGCTGACAGAATCAGGGCAGATCCCTCCTCTGGTCTGGAGGAAATCAATAAACAGAAATAAAAAATGCAGCAAAACATATTTATTCTGCTCTTATTTCATGTGAACGGGTGTGACGTGTTGCTTACTGCATACAATTTATTAAGAATAATTATTATAGTGGCTTATAGAATATATAATGAAATATTCTGCACTGTTATCTGAAAAAATGTTCTCACAAACACAGATATCTCATGCGTGGAACCAGATTTATTCTCAGTGACTGAGTAGCGGAACGGTGTGGCTGCGTTCGATACCGTATGTGGTCTCTGTACGTGGAGGCTGCGTGTCCCCTGATGTCCTCTGGGCGCGTGGTGATGGTGACGTTGAGAGTGGCGTGTTCCTGCAGCACACAGCTTCTCATCATTCCTTCCACCTGTCAAACGATATGGGCGGAGGGGCGGAGCAAACAAGCATGTGTTTACAGCGGACTACGGTTACCCGGGGACAGCAGCTGGGAGACACACACACACACACACTCACACACCGGGGTGCCAGATGTCTGTGTTGCTTTGTTGCCATCAGGACCGTTTGCTGTCTATATTTAATTCACAGAGATTTACCATTAATTAAAAGCTGTGGCTTGTTAATCGGCTTCCGTTGGATGAATCGTCATCTCTTCTGACACATGACATGAAAAACATTTCCAGAAAAGCAGCAGGAATGTCCCTGTGCTCACTGTGTAAGTTGCCGTGGCAACATCAACTCGTCATCAGCTGTGGAACACACACACACACACACACACACACACACAGATGGGACGGATGAGTGACCCCTGACCCCGTACCTCAGTCCACACATAGTTCTACCTCCATCTAGGTGGTGGTGGAGGAGTGGGTGATCCGGGTGTGTGTGTCCAGAATAAATATGAATGCTGTGTGTCTGTAATTACATTTACAGCATTTGTAAAGTGAAGTGATTGTCACTTGTGATACACAGCAGCACAGCACACGGTGCACACAGTGAAATTTGTCCTCTGCATTTACCCCATCACCCTTGGTGAGCAGTGGGCACCATGACAGGCGCCCGGGGGGCAGTGTGTGGGGACGGTGCTTTGCTCAGTGGCACCTCAGCGGATCGGGATTCAAACCGGCAACCTTCTGATTACAGGGCCACTTCCTTAACCGCTAGGCCACCACTGCCCCATTACACTTGGCAGATGCTCTTATCCTGAGCGACTTACAGGTTTGATTCTCTGGGACCTGATCTGTAGAGACCATTCACACAACAACTCAGAACAGAACCGTGTTTTTACTATTGTACGTAAGAGCTCTTTTAGTCCAAATATTTTTCAAACAGGAGGGTTTTCAGTTTGCATTTGAAGATCTTAAATGGCCCAACTGTTTGAACATCTAGTGGAATTTGATTCCACCGCCTAGATGATTGCTGTCCTCGTACCTTGAGAGATGGTGGCACCAGTGGAGCAGCGCTGGGTGATCGGAGAGGTGGAGGTGCAGAGTGAGGAGCGATGAGGGATCTGAGGCAGGAGGGTGTGACCCTTCCTTGGCTTTGTAGGCCAGCATCAGTAATTTTAATCTGATGCGGGGGCACCCACAGGAAGTCCATGGAGGGAACACAGCAATGGAGTGGTGTGGGACAATTTGGGAAGGTAGAGGATGGGGGGGGTCTGCAGGGATGAACACCAATTCAGTTTTTCTGGGGTCGAGTTTCAGATGACGTCCAGAATGAGAAGTCAGACAGGCAGATGTAGGATCTCATCTGATGTCAGGATAGAGAAGTGAGGAGAATGGAGAATCCTGGGTATGATCTAGAGGTGGATCTGTGGTAAATGACTGGCGAAGATTTTTTTCTTCAACAAAGTCCTCAGGAATTATTGAGGATTGAGCTGGGGGAATTGGTGGCGTGGCCTCACCTGCGATGCTCATCTCTACTACGCCAGCAGGATTGATGTGAATCTTCTGTTCATTGTCAGTAACGATTCATTTCAGGGCCACATCATTTATTCCATCACACACAGGATGTTTTTAATGTCAACCCCATTTGAATCATATCCAATCAGATGCAATTGTTCATGTTGTCATAAACCACACAGAACATAGAACCCTAAAGGTACGAGAATACCAGGACAAGGAGACATATTACATATGACCTATGACCCTGATCTGGACGATTGTGCATACAGCATTTATCAGACGCCCTTATCCAGAGCAACTTACAGTCAGTAGTTACAGGGACAGTCAGGGTCCCTCTTACTCAGGGACACAATGGTAGTAAGTGGGGTTTGAACCTGGGTCTTCTGGTTCATAGGCGAGTGTGTTACCCCGCTAGGCTACTAACACCCTACATTTGTTCCCTGTTAGATTTCCTGGTTTGTGGAAGGACTAATGACCATGGACCAGTCCGTGGTGAGGAAGATCCATCCTGGGGGGTGCCGCTGGCCGGCTGAGATGGATGGAGGAAATACAGTAAAAGCGATGGGAGTTCCTGGGGGTCTTTAGTGGGGAACGCTCTGACGGAGGCCTGATGGGAAGCAATCTCTGTTCACACGGAACAACCCCAGAAACCTTTCCTACTGACACTCTGAAGCAAGAGGCGTGTGGAGGTGAACGCTGGCTAAACTTAAAAGATTGAAGTAATCTGTCACACCTAATATTTTAGCATTGACGCCATGTAAATAAACCAATCAAAATGTTGGATTATTTGGTTTATTTACATGATGTCAATGCTAAAATATTAGGTGTGACAGATTAATTACATTTTTTCAGTGCAGGCACATGTTCTGCAGGCCAGTAAATAAAGAGCACTTGAAGCTGCAGTTTCCTCATTCTCATCTCATTCATATGCAGGCACAGCAGTGATAATAAAGTTAAAGCGGCAAACTATTCGTAACTCACCAATATACAAGCATTTAAAATGTTTTTTTAATAACAAGGAAACATCCAGCAGATTGTGAGACTGTGACTGAAGATACTTCACTTCAATCACCATGAAACAAGAAAAAGCCGTGTGTCTGACGTCGTATATAAATGGGGACAGAACACATGTAGGTCAACATGAATTGTTCAATGAGGGTGTAAACTCCCCGGAGGCACACAAAACGCTCACATCTCAAGGTCTTCGAGATAATTTGCTGCAGAAATTTGGGTTGCTGGCGCAGAATGGCGTTTCCAGGTCCCGATGTGATCATCCTACCAGAGGAAGAGCTTCTGCGTATTCAATGGTCATAACCTATCCCAAAAAATATATATCAATGCAAACTTATGAAACTCTACATTATTTAGAAACAGTGCAATTTTTCTACTAATACATTTGAAATAAACACATAAAACGCGGATGGAAGGTGAGGTGGGTATGTAGTATTTGGTAATAGGTTGAACGCATGAATATTTGAATATCACAGTCACATTTGTACAAAAAGAGAACAAAAGAATTGAGGCATGAACTAGTCTTCGCTGCTAATTCAGCTGGAAACAGGTGGTTTGTATTTCCCACCACATGGCTGCCTGCATCAGTGTTCAGATTATTAGATATATAATACATTTCACGTCTCTTTCATTTCACCAGTCAGTCACTTCCATGGCCAATTGGTTGTCTGGCCAGCAGGGAGGTAGGAACCTAATTGGTTCGTTCATTATTCATTGATTTTTAATAACCTCTCATCTTGGCCTTGGTCTGGGGGGTCGTGCTCACTTGCTGAGAGAGAAGTTCATTCCTCATCAGTCACCCAGAAAATCACATTTAGTTCCATGCAATTTTATAAAGCAATTTTTTTCTGCAGATTAAAAAAGACATGAGAAATCATATTCATAACCCAGGACCTTTAAAGTAAATCAACAACTCAGAAATATGGATCCCTGTGCATAACGCGTGATGCATTTCATTAATATTTTTACTCTTAATGTCGGCTTTATTTTTTTAAAGATGTGGATGCAGAAGATGCTCATCTGAATATTCATGCTGTTTCCCACTGTAATTAAAGAGCATTGGTCATATAGACCCCTGAGGTGGGGGTGGACCCCCCTTTACAAACAGACTGAATTCCACTTCACCCTTTAAGCAATGTGATGAACGGTTTTCAGCTATGCTCAACGAAGCATTAACTGTAATACATTGTGTTCAAACTGTGATTAAGAATTTGAAGTGGGATTAAACGCGGTTAAACTGTGATTAAAGTTGAAGCACCACAGTCTCTTTCAAAGAACAGAAGAAGTTTCCTTCTGATGTTCATCTCCGGCTCTTAATGAACAGAGTGAGCTGCTGTAAAGTAAGATTACCAGCAGACGCGGTGATGAACGGCGGCTGAAGAATGACGCACTCCTGGCTGTGTGGTGTTTGGGTATAAATATGTCATTATGGTTTAAAACCAGTCACTTCTCCATCGCCAACAGGCGCTGTTGTGTGTGTGTGTGTGTGGGGGGGCATGTTGCTGAATAATGAATGAGGGCACTGCTGTGGGATTTATACATAATATAGTTGTAGTACAAAGTGTGTGGAGTTTTGGAGTTGTGGGATTTTCTGTGTGTGTGTGTGTGTGTTAAGAACATTAGAAGAACGCAGAAGTACATTAAGGAAGTTTGGGAAACTTGTTCTGTATGGCAAAGCTGGACGATCTAATGGAATAATTAAGAGGAAAACCAACCATACAATAAACAAACTGATTAATGTCACAGCCCTCCATTATCATGCAATTCCACCGTACAGTTCATCACTCTCCATCCATCCAAACCCCCTGTGTGTGCATGCATGAGAATGGGTATATGTGTAGTGTGTGTGTGTGTAGTATAGCACACTACTTGAGGAACCTGATTATTTGTCCTCTTGGCGTTTCCTGCTCAACTCCCTGTTTCTAGCACGGCACTCTTTAGCGTGAGCTGGATTTACAGGATTACCTTTAATCTCTAAAGATCATCAAACAGTTTATCAAACTCCATCAGCAGCAAGGATTTTACCTGCGCAAAGTGTAGGAGACGAGCCGAAATGACAAAGACTGCTCAATATATATATATATATATATTTTTTTTTTTTTCTCCAAGTCAATCACACTTCTGTGATATAAAACTGTGCACTTAGGAAGCAACACATATCGACAATCAATTTTACATGCTGTTGTACGAATGGAATGGACAACAGGTGGAAATTATAGGCAATTAGCAAGAGATCCCCAATAAAGGGTGTGGTCCTGCTGGTGGTGGCCAAAGACCACTTCTCACTTCCTGTGCTTTCTGGCTGATGTTTTGGCCACTTTTGAATGCTGACGGTGCTTTCGCTCTAGTGGCAGCCTGAGACGGAGTCTACAACCCACACAAGTGGCTCCGGTAGTGCAGCTCATCCAGGATGGCACATCAGTGCGAGCTGTGGCAAGAAGGTTTGCTGTGTCTGTCATCGAAGTGTCCAGGCACTACCAGGAGACGGGCCATTTCCTCAGGAGACGTGGACTAGACCGGTGGAGAGCAACAACCCAGCAGGGAGGAACAGGAGGAGCACTGCCACAGATGTGCACGTTCCTGCTCAAACAGTCCGCATGAGGGTGGAATGAAGGCGCGATGACCACAGGTGGGGGATGCGCTTACAGTCCAACACCGTGCAGCACGTTACGCATTTGCCAGAGGGCAAGAGGATTGGCAAATTCGCCACTGCTGTCCTGTGTTCTTCACAGATGAAAGCAGGTTCACACTGAGCACATGTGACGGAGTCTGGAGA
Organism: Denticeps clupeoides; assembly: GCF_900700375.1. Lineage (NCBI taxonomy): Eukaryota > Metazoa > Chordata > Actinopteri > Clupeiformes > Denticipitidae > Denticeps > Denticeps clupeoides. The sequence goes on from NC_041707.1 coordinate 1,664,620, forward strand.
TGCCGTGGAGAACGTTCTGCTGCCTGCAACATCCTCCAGCATGACTGGTTTGGCAGTGGGTCAGTAATGGTGTGGGGTGGCATTTCTTTGGGGGGGCACACAGCCCTGACTGCTATTAGGTACCAAGATGAGATCCTCAGACCCCTGTGAGACCATATGCTGGTGCGGTTGGCCCTGGGTTCCTCTTAATGTAAGACAATGGAAGACCTCATGTGGCTGGAGTGTGTCAGCAGTTCCTGCAAGATGAAGGCATTGATGCTATGGACTGGCCAGCCTGTTCGTCAGACCTAACTCCAAATCCAGACCTTGGTAAGAAATAATCCCTCTTCTGCATTCTGAGATCCTCTCAGACCACTTCCTTATCGCTTTTAATGTTTTAGATGCAATAAAATCAACTCCCCGCACGGACAATTACATCAAGTACAGCGCGGAGGTTTATTAATACCCTACCGGATTTATCACCGCAGATCAACTCCCCCTCAGACCCCGCTGTACTCGACCAAGCGACTAAATGCCTGGAATTAACACTGCGTGCTACATTAGATGATGTTGCTCCCCTCAAAAAGGAAAATAGTCAGAGATAAAAATGTAATTCCTTGTTATAATGATCATGCATGCTTGCTAAAGCAGACCGCCCGGGAATTACAACGTAAATGGCGTCAAAGTATATTGATTGTATGCTCAATAGCATGGAAGGAGAGCCTCCCTAACTAAAAGGCTCAATCGACGTATCTCTCCTCTTTAATAGGCAAGAACCAAAAGATTCCTGTTTAATACAGTAGCCAAACTAACCAGGAATAAAACCAACACGGATACTATCACTCGATATCATCAGAGTAGCGACGATTTTTATGAATTTCTTTGATGCTACAATTGTTACAAGTAGAGAAAAATTTCTAAACATTTATATTACTATGGAAAATAATCTTCCAATAGCAGACCACGGATTAGGACGCTTCCTTAAAGAGCCTGAATTAATTAAACCAATCTCATCGTCAAATCAATGCCCTTGTATATTAGATCCGCTACCTACAAGTTTCTTTAAACAAGTAGCACCCGATGCTATAAATCCTGTCCTCAAAATGATTCACTTGCCACGTACCAAGTTCGTTCAAGGTAGCCGTTAGACCCCTGATTAAAAAATGCACTACATACCAAGATCCATCCTGCAGTTTACATGAACGTTTTTGAAAAGGTCGTAGCCCAGCAGCTGTGCGGCCAACATTCATGAAGCGTATCAGTCGGGATTCATCACAGCACTGAGACGCCGTTGGGTAAAGTGGTTAATGACCTGCTGTATGCCTCTGATCAGGGCCGCGTTTCGCCACTCGTCCTGCTTGAACTGAGTGCAGCGTTTAACACTCACGGGGCAGTGGTGGCCTAGCGGTTAAGGAAGCGGCCCCGTAATCAGAAGGTTGCCAGTTTGAATCCCGATCCGCCAAGGTGCCACTGAGGTGCCACTGAGCAAAGCACCGTCCCCACACACTGCTCCCCGGGCACCTGTCATGGCTGCCCACTGCTCACTCAGGGTGACTCAGGGTGATGGGTTAAATGCAGAGGACAAATTTCACTGTGTGCACCGTGTGCTGTGCTGCTGTGTATCACATGTGACAATCACTTCACTTTTGTTGAATGTTGTTGGGATGAAGGGACTAGGCATCTCCTGGTTCAGGTCATATTTGACTGAGCGGTATCAGTTTGTGGGTATTAATGGGGATTTGTCTGCACATAGTAAAGTGGAGTTTGGTGTTCCAAAGGGTTCCATCTTAGGTCTGCTGCTACTTTCTATATACATGTTACCTTTAGGTAACGTTACTCGCAAACATGGCATTAACTTTCACTGCTATGCCGACGACTCAGTTGTATTTATCAGCATCGCCAGACAGCAGGCGGCAGCTGAAAAGAATAGAGGATTTTCTGAAGGACATTAGACAGCGGAGGATCACCAGCTTTCTTCTGTTAAACATGTGGTGTTTAGACCTGCTGGATACATAATCAGCCACCCTGCACTGACACCAATAGTATTACTCTGTATCACCCCTTCCTAAGCTTTCTTTAGTGGGGTTTTTCCATGATTGGTAGGGTGGTAGGGTGGTAGAGTGGTAGTAGCCTAGTAACACACTCACCTATGAAGACCCAGGTTCAAATCCCACTTTTACATTACGTTACATTTACAGCATTTATCAGACGCCCTTATCCAGAGCGACTTACAATCAGTAGTTACAGGGACAGTCACCCTGGAGCAACTTAGGGTTAAGTGTCCTGCTCAGGGACACAATGGTAGTAAGTGGGATTCGAACCCGGGTCTTCTGGTTTATAGGTGAGTGTGTTACTCGCTAGGCTACTACCACCCCCACTTACTACTATTGTGTCCCTGAGCAGGACACTTAACCCTGAGTGTCTCCAGGGGGGGACTGTCCCTGTAACTACTGATTGTAAGTCGCTCTGGATAAGGACGTTTGGCAAACGCTGTAAATGTAAATGGGTCAAGTGTGTTGGGTGTCAACTGTAGGGCCTGTTAAAGCCCATTGAGGGATTATGGGCTGTATAAGAAATAAATGTTGTTGTTGTGTGTGAACTGTTTCTTGTTCACACTTCTGTTGAACAAGCTTAATGCTGCCAGGGGCTGTGTGGGGACGAGCAGCTGCCATGTTTCAGGTCCCCAGTTGTCCTTGTCGCACCAGCGGAGGGGCTCTGATGTCTGCAGCTCCGCCCCCCCGCTGGCCCACAACCACGGGAGCTTCCTGCTGCTTTTCAGAAAAGGCATCTGCAGGGACAGCAGCGCGGGAAGATTCCATTTTAGCCTGGCGGCACACAAAGTTCAGCCGCGGCGGAGGCAGAGGTGGAATTGCGGTGACACGGCCCGCCTGCTGCAGCAGCAGCTCTGTCGCCATGACAGGTAGATAGAAGGCGGCGGAGAATCGTTTGTTTCTAATCCGCTGAATTGTCACCTCTGACCCCCATCTCAGCTGCATGGCGTCGGCCTTGGCTGCGGTCACTCTCCAATAAAACCGGGTGTCCGGCGGCACGGCTGCATGTTAAGTGAGTTCTTAAGGCCCACTCGCTCCGGAGGGATGACACAGGAAACCCAGCACATCTTCACCGGGGACACGCTGTGTAATTAAAACAGAGGAACCCGTCATCACGCGCCATTCATTTTTTAGTTGTTTAACATTATAAATATTTATTATTGTTTATGGAGGAATCCTGAGCTTTTGGTGATCATTGTGCAGATGTTGAGGTCAATGATCTTCTTGTGGTGGCATAGCACGTAAGGAAGTGGACCTGTAATCAGAAGGTTATGGGTTCAAATCCCAAAACCGCCTGTCATGGTGCCCACTGCTCACCAAGGATGATGTTAAATGCAGAGGACATATTTTGTAGTGTCACCCGGTGCTGTGCTGCAGTGTTTCGTGATGACAATAACCTCACAGGATCCCTAGACAATCACCTAACTAGTGTGAGTTGGTTTAAAACGTCAGGTAGGGCACGATTATAATAAAGTACTAACTGGTCCTAACCTGAGCGTCCATCTTCAGAGAAAAACCAGTTTCCACTGGTGTGAAAAGGTCCACGTCCAACATGTGCAGATGTTAGAAGTGACTCCCTGTGACTTTGTGCCACCTTGGTCGCCGCTGCCGATGTTGCGTTGTTGTTGTTGTTGTTTATCACCAGCTGCTCCAATGAAGTTCGTCCATTAAACTTTGAATTCGGTCCAATGGCACCAGTCCAGTTTCAACAAGGTCCACTGTGTCCTCCTCCATCCTGCAGCTCTTTACTCCCCCCCGGTCAGGGTCAATTTGTCCAACATCTGTACACAGCTGTAAATATCTCAATAGAGAACACACACACACACACACACACACACACACACAGCAATGAGCTGGAGATCGTGCCACTGCAGCTGATTTATTCTATCACTTTTTTTTTTTTGCACAGGTGGCTTTAGTCATTCATCAGAACCGCAGAGAAGAAAGACGATGGAAAGAAAAGAGATGTGGACGTCCGCAGCGGACAGGAGGAATAAATAAATAAAGCCGAAATAAAGAGGAGGAGGAAAAGTGCTGAATATGATTCCCAGCGGACGCCTGCGGTGATGAATATACATGAAGCTGCACTAATGAAGCAAAGTGTGTGTGAGTGTGAGTGTGTGTGTGTTTGGTTGGTTGATGGGGACGGGAAGGATCATTAAACTGTAAATATTTACACTCAAATTATAGACGGCGCGCACACACACACTTCAATCCACCATCAAAAGGGTGGTAGTAGCCTAGTGGGTAACACACTCGGCTATGAACCAGAAGACCCAGGTTCAAACCCCACTTACTACCATTGTGTCCCTGAGCAGGACACTTAACCCTGAGTGTCTCCAGGGTGGGACTGTCCCTGTAACTACTGATTGTAAGTCGCTCTGGATAAAGGACGTCTGGTAAATGCTGTAAATGTAAAAGGTTCCACTGGATGCCTGGCTGTTGAGCCCTGATTGGCCGTTAGAAGGAGCCACTGTGTTTTCGTGTTTGCTCATTGTGTATGAAGTTAGAGTGAAGTGAAAGTGACGTGATTGACACTGCGGCACAGCACACGGTGACACAACGAAACATGTCCTCTGTATTTAACCCATCAGCCTTGGTGAGCAGTGGACAGCCATGACAGGCTTGTTGCTGTAGGACTGTTTGAAAGAAAGTTATTTTATTTTATTTTTATATTACATATTTGTATATTATTTTGAGCGTTTATGCTCTAATGATGCCTCTAATCCACCTGTGCCATAAAAGAGTGAAAAAAAAAAAACCTCTTGACGCAACTCAGATCATCTATTCAAATCACTGCTTTACCGAAACACCGAAAAGGTCAGTGCAGCATGTATACATCTCACCAACACACACACACACGGTCCTAGTCTATAATCCATGTTCTCCCCCGGGCCAAAACAACCTTTTCCCCTGATACCAAATGAGAATGGATTTTCCAGCTCATATACACACACACGGAGTTTGAGCCAATAAATCTTGGGGTGAGGTGGGGTGAGGTCATCTGGTTCACATCCACACTGTAACCCAGCGGAGCGAGGACAGCAGTGGACACGTTCGTCCCAACATGTCCTGCTCCACCCAGCTGCACCTGCACTCTGGGGGCTGGAGATAAATCCGCGTAATTTATCACTTCAGCCGGTTAAATATCGCTGATCAGACCAGGTCGAGAGCCAATCCAACACCACTCGTATCAACTACAGTTCCATCACCAATCTCCACCCAACGTGCAAAGATTAACACAAACCCCAAAACACAGGAAGGTTTTTTTTTTTTTTTAGTTTAAGGAATATTCTGTGATTTCTGATGAACTTCAGCTCAGTTGGATTGTTAAACCAAAACTCTTCAGTCTTCTCATCTCAGTTCCATCAAAGCTACAAATCGCCAGTCAGTACTTTAAGTCCCATCTAGACAGGTCCTACAGCCCGCCCTTACTGCTGGACTGCTTTTCCAGGTCCGGATCTGAACTCTGACGCTCCTCAGCCTTCTGACTTCTCCACCATAAACCCCTGATTTAGAGCTGAGGGCGCAAAACATCTCCGCCCAGCGCTGAGAGATGGATCTTCCTGCCCTCCGTCCGTCTCTACAACAACGCCTGCAGAATGAAGTGTGGCGACAGAAACTGGAATGATTCTCCGGCAACGCACGGTCCTTCAGGACCACGAGCTCTGCCTCCTCTGTCTCCAGCGCTGGAAATTCCTTTAAGAAGGATGAGAGGAGAGAAGGACGGGCCAGCAGAGGACTTCACACTCTTCTCAGGGCGAGCAGTATGAGAGCTGGGCTCTCACGTCTCTTCTTCCATGTTCAAAGGCTCGTTCTTCAGTGTGGCGTTTCGTTCCTCTTTTCATCTCAACTCCACAGCATCTCAGCAGAAGACAGACAGAGACACCATGAGAGAAGTTCTGTGGCGCCTCAGACGTTTTATAATGAATTCCAACAATCTGCTTTGTCTTCTCTGGGACTTCCTGCTACCCTCCTCCTCCCTCGATCCATATCCTGGAAAGTTCATGGCCTCCTCTGCTGACAACAACGGCATTAATTAGTCCGACACGCCCCCTTGCCTACCAAATGAAGGCCGATATCCCAGCAGGCCGAGCTGCGACCCGGTCCGCCCTTCGTTTCTTATCGGCAGAATGGTGCCACACAGCCAATTAAGGACGTGTTCCACAGCACAGAGAGAAGAGAGAGAAGCTCCGGTGACTCCTGACTAGCATCGCCAACAGGGAAGAACCACGATCTCCTGCGTTCCTCACACGTTCCTAACCACAGATGACCTGTCAGAAGCACGAGGAGGGAGAACACGAGACTTAACTTCATAAGAGATATGACTAAACATCCAGGGAAGGAAACGTTTGGGGAAATGAGCAGGTTTTAAATAATCGAACCTCCGTTTCACCACCTCAGCGTCTTTTTCTGCATCTCCCATCATAATTAAAATGAGAACTGCAAATCAAATTAACATTTCATTAAAAATTTACATTTCATAAAACAAATTTACACAAACTTCCAAGCAGAAAATCAAACGTTAAGGTCGTCCAGTTGGGTCCAGACAAAGATTTTTTTTTCTCTCTTCCGTGGCTCAGATATTAAAACAGTGTTTAGTTTGGGATCCAGGATCAGGTTTCAGCAGGAAAAGACGCTGAATTAATGATGCAAGGGCTGGAATAATCTCACATATCCTGCCTACCGTCATTTCACAACTTCAAGAAGATGAGGTTGTCCACAAAGTCCTGGAAACTGGACACAAAAATGGGACTCGACCTTGTCACCTGAGTAGACGGGGGTTAAGCACACAGTCAGAGACACATGCAAAAAAAAAAAAAAAAAAAAAAAGCCATGTGGTCATGATTATTAAAACTCATTATCAATCAGTATAAGAAGAAAATCTGACCATTGGCCCCGCCCCCTCATCATGCGTTATTTAAAAAAAAAATTCAAAACCGGCAGTAAAACAACTTTCTGAAAAAATGATATGAAATGACACAATGACAAAATAAATCTGAAAAGCATTTTATTTTTTTATACATCTCATCCAGAACTTGCTGTCCTGTTCATATGTATGCGGTGGGTGTAGGACGCCGATGTTACCAGCGAGAAGTGACTGTGACTGTGTGGAAATTCTGTTAATGACTCTTCACGCCCTACAACTCAGACATTAACCTCTCCTCTCAGCATGTTCTCAACGACTTCCTTTAATCTCCATAATCCCACAATCCCAAGCGGCGCGTGTTCTGAGGTCGGATTCCATGTTTCTGGGTTGATTAGCTGCTGGATGGGTTTACAGTGACACTGTCAGACCTGCTGGAATGAGCACACACACACACACACACACACAAAATCCACCAAACATCTGACCTACTTCATCAGCTTTGTTGCTCCAGTGTAGAAATCACAGGAGCGAGCAACGTTCCTCTAAGAACTGTACACACGGACCAATCAAAATGCAGCAAGACCATGGAACCGGCCAATCAGGCAGGTCCAGCTTCATCGTTTTAGCGGTGGAATGAACACCACCTGGTCCAGACCCTCACCCAGCTCCTGCAGGGCGTGTCTGTGGGCGTGACACGCCTCCTCCAGCCCCTGCAGGAGGTGGGACTCCCTCTTCCGCAGATCCTGGATCAGTTCTGAGGCGTGGAGCGTTCTCGGCGCGCCCACTTCTCCTCCAGCGGCGGCACGTGGCTGCCGGTCCTGGAGGCGTGGCCTGTAGCCGGCGTACCCGCAGGTTGGAGCGCTGGCATCGGTGACGGAGCGGAGGCGGGAGGTGACTCTCCTCTCCAGGTCCGACAGATCAGAGCAGCTGCTTCTCCGCAGGGCCTGGTGGGGATGGAAGGAGTCACCTGGTGAGAACATCAGACGTTCCGTTTCTACAGATTTACGAGGACAGGGGACCTAGATGTGGGTTACCAGTCCGGCGTCACCGCGTCGTGACGAATGGCCTCGTCCGGCTCTCAGGGACGCCTGCAGCTTCCAGACGACCCCGTCCAGTAACTCTGCGGCTCCAGTGTGCACGTTGCCGTGGGAACAGCGAGCAGCGGGCGGATGACCGTTGACCAATGTGCGGTCTGTCTGGTCACCGCTGCATTCTGAGGAGCGGTGCTCAATCACGCTGTCCTGCAGAGACGGGCGGAGAACGTGTGACAGCACAGTCAGACATGGAACCGATTCATTAATACAGGGAGGAATAAATTAAAGGAAATTAGTGTAAAGATGAGGAATAAAAGAGGAGCGGAACAGACCATCCAACACCAGAACGCCGGTTCCACGCTGCTCCACTGCAGATAGGTCTCCAGTAGAACGTTAACCTGCTGCAGCTCCTACACAAGAAACCAATGTAGAGACACTGAAAAATCCGTATTAAACATTATTCAGATTAAGTAACATTTTCTGCTGATGAATTTATTTAATGTCATACAGACATTAAAAGGGGCAGCTTCCTGTTGATCATGAATATGACGGCCTTTTATTCACACACACACACACACACACACACACACACACACACACACAGCCTCGTCTTGCAGCCCTGCAGTGGAGTGTTTGGGGTGCGGTGAGGGCGTCTCCACAGGGGGCTGTCAGTGCTGAGAACAAGGTTCTCCTGCAGATCAACCACTAGAGTCGCACACAGGGGGCATATTTATCTCTCTCCACACACACACACACACACACACACACACACACACACACACACACACACAGAAAACCATTTAACAAAACAGACAGAAATAACCTCCCCGCTTCTGCACTTGGTTCACGCTGTCCTCGTATTCTGGGACAGATTCGGTTCTTTAATCCACATGCTCATACGGAGAAAAATAAGAGAGAGCGAGGCCTCCAGAGGGAGTCACTCGCTCATCCCCCCATCACCCCGCCCAGCGCTGAGATGAATGCCGGGTCAGGGCGTGAAGATGGAGAGATCAGCGTCGTGTACACTTCTGCTCCTCAAGCCACTCCCACATAAAAAGACACCCCCCAACACCTCCTACCTTGGTGAGCTCTGAGGGGTCGGAGGTGAAACCTGCAGCTGAGCTGGGAGCCACGGGATGGTCCTGGACTTCAGAAAGGACCTTCACACACACGCAGATTAAGATGCGGTCAGACAGAATGAACACCATCACCGAAACCTTTTACTCTGATCATGACCTCAGGGCGCACAGGATCACTTGTGGTCCAGAATCAGCATTTCCACGCGCGCAAAACTGATCTTTCATGATCAGCTGCAGGTAGACAAGCGTTTAGGAGGATTTTTATCATCACTGTTCCAGCACAGCGGGACCGTGTCTGGAACCGGCCAAAAGGATCACAATATTAGCGCGACAATAGTCAGGGTGCTCGCGCATTTTTACAAAAGGCACATTTTCATGACCATACGTTCTGATAAAATCACAAAAAAAGTCAAATTTATCAAAACGACTAAACTCATGACAATTAAGTCATTAAAGAAGAAGTTTTTTCCTCCAAGTTTGAGTAAAACGGACGTGTCATGTTCCAGCGTGGATCATCAGCTGTAATCTACTTTTAAAAGGAGAAACGTGGCTGAGAACAGGGTGGTAGTATCCTAGCGGGTAACACACCGCCTGTGAACCAGAAGACCCAGGTTCAAACCCCACTTACTACCATCGTGTCCCTGAGCAGGACACTTAACCCTGAGTGTCTCCAGGGGGGACTGACTGTGAGTCGCTCTGGATAAGGGCGTCTGGTAAATGCTGTAAATGAGAAAGTTCTGGAATATGGAAGCAACGCACGCAAAAGATACTACAGACCTGCGCTGGTTTTAGATGATGTTGTAGTTGTAAATGTACAGGAACTACGTAGGTCATGTTATACGACTTTTCCAGGGTTTAGAAGACGGAAGGAACCCTGCATAGTCTAAAAGAGCAGTGTTCATGGCCATGTTCAGCTGTGTGGAAGGAGGACCTGCCCTGTGGATGAGTTTGGACCTCTCCTCCTGAGCAGCGAGCAGCTTCCTCCACTGGAACCGCAGCTTCCCGAACTCCCACTGCAGCCTCTTCAGGTCACCGTCCCCTTCTACAGCGGCGACAGGTCCAACGGGGAAACAGGGGGATGACTGAAACACACACACTTCCCCAACTCAATAACACAAGAGTCTGATCACAGCCGGCCTGAAGAATGGCCAAAACAAGCTGCATGTGATGATGGCGCCATCTGCTGGCACGAGGCTCTGCACAACAGGAAGACCATGGAAGATGTGTGTGATGTGCTAATGGGGCATGAAGAATCTTGTTGGAAAGGGCGTCACGTACGGGTGAGCCTGGTGATTAATCTGTAATGGCTGACGTGGATGGAGCATCCGGTCATACCTGTGCAGGTATGGCCAGCGGCTGCAGCTGCAGCGTCCGCTCACTCAGCAGGAACTCCAGGAGACTCCCGGAGGACAGCAACCAACCAAAGGCCAGAAGCAGCTCCCGGCTGCCGACATCATTGCCATGGCAACTGCCATCCACTACCCACGGGGCAGCATATCCACAATGCCACAGCGCGCTCCTCACAAACCTGACCTGGTCCCCTGTAAATTAGCACCGGACCACAGGTCAGCAGTGAAACATGTTGAAACACGATCATCTGTTACAGACCTAATCAATCAATATAAAATCAACAGACTCATGCGTTACAACCAACTTCACAAAACAATCATTATAAATCAGCAGAATCAAGCATACAATGGTTATAAAAACAGAATCACATGTTAAAGAAACAATGACTATAAAAATCAACAGAATCACATGTTACAGACCTACTTCACAAAACACAATCATTATAAAATCAGCAGAATCATGCATACAATGTATATAAAAAAAATAATCAGGCATTACAAAAAACAGAATCATACGCTACCCACCTAATTCGCAGTAACAATCATTATAACATTTACAGCATTTATCAGACGCCCTTATCCAGAGCAACTTACAATCATTAGTTACAGGGACAGCCCCCCCCCCCCGGAGCAACTTAGGGTTATGTGTCTTGCTCAGGGACACAAAGGTAGTAAGTGGGATTCGAACCTGGGACTTCTGGCTAATGTGTTACCCACTAGGCTACTACCACCCTAAAAAAAAATTTTTAAATAATAAAATCCCATAACCATTAAATCAACAGAATCATGTGTTACGACCTACTTCACAATCATTTTAAAATCAGAATCAAAATTATTATGATTATAAAATTAACAATCATGCGTTACAACCTACTTCACAATCATTATAAAATCAGCAGAATCATACTTTACCGACCTAATTCAGAGACACAACCATTTTGAAATCAGCAGAATCATACGTTACCAACCCAATTCACAGAATCATTATGAAATCAACAGAATCACCTATGCAATGATTAAAAAAAAACCCAATAGAATCATGTGTTACAGACACGTCAACGATTATAAAGAAACAGAATCATGTGTTACGACAAAACTTCACAAGCACAAATCATTATAAAATCAGCAGAATCACCTGTACAATAATAACAACAGAATCACACGTTACAGACACAATCATTATAAAATCAGCAGAATCATACGTTACTGACCTACTTCACAGACACAATCATTATAAAATCAGCAGAATCATACGTTACTGACCTACTTCACAGACACAATCATTATAAAATCAGCAGAATCATACGTTACTGACCTACTTCACAGACACAATCATTATAAAATCAGCAGAATCCTACGTTACCGACCTAATTCACAGACAAAATCATTATGAAATCAGCAGAATAATATGTTACTAACCTAATTCACAGACACAATCATTATAAAATCAGCAGAATCCTACGTTACCAACCTAATTCACAGACAAAATCATTATGAAATCAGCAGAATAATATGTTACTAACCTAATTCACAGACACAATCATTATAAAATCTGCAGAATCCTACGTTACCAACCTAATTCACAGACAAAATCATTATGAAATCAGCAGAATAATATGTTACTAACCTAATTCACAGACACAATCATTATAAAATCAGCAGAATCCTACGTTACCAACCTAATTCATAGACAAAATCATTATAAAATCAGCAGAATCCTACGTTACCAACCTAATTCACAGACAAAATCATTATAAAATCAGCAGAATCATACATTACTGACCTACTTCACAGACACAATCGTTATAAAACCAGCAGAATCAGGCGTTACCGACCTAATTCACAGACACAATCATTATAAAATCAGCAGAATCCTACGTTACCGACCTAATTCACAGAAAAAATCATTATGAAATCAGCAGAATAATATGTTACTAACCTAATTCACAGACACAATCATTATAAAATCAGCAGAATCATACGTTACTGACCTACTTCACAGACACAATCATTATAAAATCAGCAGAATCCTACGTTACCGACCTAATTCACAGACAAAATCATTATGAAATCAGCAGAATAATATGTTACTAACCTAATTCACAGACACAATCATTATAAAATCAGCAGAATCCTACGTTACCAACCTAATTCACAGACAAAATCATTATGAAATCAGCAGAATAATATGTTACTAACCTAATTCACAGACACAATCATTATAAAATCTGCAGAATCCTACGTTACCAACCTAATTCACAGACAAAATCATTATGAAATCAGCAGAATAATATGTTACTAACCTAATTCACAGACACAATCATTATAAAATCAGCAGAATCCTACGTTACCAACCTAATTCATAGACAAAATCATTATAAAATCAGCAGAATCCTACGTTACCAACCTAATTCACAGACAAAATCATTATAAAATCAGCAGAATCATACATTACTGACCTACTTCACAGACACAATCGTTATAAAACCAGCAGAATCAGGCGTTACCGACCTAATTCACAGACACAATCAGCAGAATCATACATTACTGACCTACTTCACAGACACAAATCATTATAAAATCAACAGAATCATGCAATACGGACCCAATTCTCCATGCTGGCACTCACACTCCAACACCAGAGCTGGTTTCAAAAGGCTGTAGAGAAACCTCCACATCTCCGGCACCTTCAGGGAAATAAAATAAAAGTCATGTTCACCATCAGATGACGTTTCAGAATAAAACCCCAACCCTAAACCATTACCTTATCATCTAGGGCTTTCAGAAGTATGAAAGTGATTTACACGTGCAGTATCACCCCAGGCTGAAAGGCGCTATATTAATGTAAATTAAATCACTCCCCGTCTTTCCCTTTGGAACTTTTATTTTGAAACATCGCATACCGCCAAAAGCGAAAATTATCGGCCGCAGCGATTGAAAACCCAACGTGTGTGTGTAAGTTGACAGACATACACGACTTTGTGAAAGTTCTAGATTTTGATTTAAAGAGTCTGAGAAAATCCTGCGAGGGTCTGTGAGTGTCGAATACAGAACTCGCTGACAACTTTACTAACTTGACTCAGCTTTAGGTGGAGTTTAGCTGTTTATACGGTTTATTGCAGGAAAGCTCGCATTCGGCGCGTTATATTGGACATGAACACACACCCTCCACCATCGTGGCACATTTTCAAATGTTGTTCACCGCGTATGCGGTTTTTTTAATGACCCTCCGACTCACCGCGTCCTCCTTGTTGAACTTGGCCCGTCTGAAGAGCTCGGCGCTGGGTACAGAGTGGAGCTGGAGGGCGGAGAGGAGGTTACAGAGGGCCGTGATCACCTCCTTCACCCCCTTCACCTGCTTCTCCTGACCTCCCGAACCCCGATGCATGTCTGCGCCACCTCCGCCTGCTTCCCTATTCCCTTTGCCGGGAGTTGCCATAGCAGCAGCGGGCGTAAACGTCTCAACAGATACTCGGGCGTTGATTGGCTAAAAGCCGGCCGTGAGGCCTGACTGAGGCGTCAAGAGACCAATGAGAATTACGAACGGAGTTTAACCCCGCCCACAACATAAAACACGTGACTGGTCAGAAACTTGAGAACTTGTCTGAAAAATAAAGACAAGAACCAAATCAAATAAGCAGACAGCTGCTTTATTACAATTCAACGAGACTTTAAATATTTATATAAACGTGCCTAATAATTTAAAACAAAGTAAAAAAAAAAACGTTATAGAAAATATGCATTATTTCCCTTAGAGTCGTGCAGAGGAACGTGTCATAAGGCTGTTAATGTGCTTAAGCAAACAGCTAAATACACTTAATTAAAAAAATGTAATCAAATAAAAAAAAATCTTCAAATTTGTGCCACAGACAGAGAAAATCTGCACCACGATTGTGTACGCAGCTCGGCCAGTAAACCACTCTTTGTAATGATGAGGTGTTGTGAGGTGTTGACCGGTGCATTGTGGGAAACTGTTCCGCAGCCCTCCTCCTCATAGCTGGTTAGTGTCATGCACCAGTCTCAGACGCCGCCAACTAATGCTGCGCTGACTGTGTGCTTCTGGGAAAAGAGTCTCTTCTACGGTACTGACACAGTGTAAAAAGAGACTCCAGATTTCAAATGTGCTGGTGCTCAGATCTTCAGAAATAAACAAAAAAAAAAAAAAAGGGAACGTCAGTTATGGAGAACGTGTGTTAACTCTTTCCGTCTCTTCTTCTTCCTGTTTGATCACAGGGTGACCTGCAGAAGAAGAAGGACATACCGTAAGTGAATATATATCCCACGTCTAATCACCTCCACCTTTTTAACATGATGGTATCACACACACACACACACACACACACACACACACAGGAATGGAGGGCCACACCAGGCCTCTTACACATATTTAGAGAAGAATTTCCATGACTTTTCAATTACTCTAAGGCAAATTTCCATGACCATTCGTTCACTGAAGTTTCTGTGCAAAGTCTAATTTGTCAAAATATAATTAAACTAATCTGATGACGTTGAAAAGCCTAAAGGTCCCCTGACATGAAAATGGCGATAGGTGTAAAGAGTGCTTTGGCCAATCTGCTTCACTCTTCAGAGAGCAGCAGCTCAGAGATAAGTTGTCCCCTTATGACGTCATAAAGGTAACACAACTTCCTGTCTGCTTCAAACATTGTGGTTGGTGAATGGTGTTGATGACGTCATTTCCGCGAATGGCCGCTCAACTTCTATAGGTCGCTCTCCTCCTCGTCCCGCCTCTTTCCTCCTCATTAGCATTTAAAGCTACAGATACCGAAACGGTGCATCCTGGGAAATCTCATAGTGGGACTGGATCAAAGTGCCTGTAATTTTGCACAGAGGCTGAATTTCAGAAAGACACTTTAGACATAGTATAATGGGGACCAACAAGACTGATATAAAAGCAAAATTTTTCATGTCAGGGAAACTTCAACTTAGATGACATTGTTTCTAATGGACCCATCAGGTTCCAGCAGAGATCATCATTTGAATATTCATATTTTACGTACGACTTTGTATAGATACATGGACATCAAATATCAATATTCTGATGCTGTTGAGCGTTTATTTTGTGAGGTCGGAAGAGATAAGGATCAGTGTGCGACTACAACCTCCTGTCCTGTAGATGGCGCTGTACAGCTGGGTATTTCGAATTGCTGCCTGGCATTTCAGGCAGAGTGAGGCAGCACCTTGTATATCAGCTCTGTTTTTACATTTTCAGTGAACTGTAGAATATTGCAATATGTACAGTATCACGACATTGTGATATAATCGATTCGTGTATTGTGAGATCCTTGCCAATACACACCCCTATTATACTGTGCGTACTGTTGTACCGACAATAAATCTCTTCAATCTTGACTTTTAAAAGGAGATGCACGGCTGAGAATGTTATATGGAATATGGAAGCAACGCACACAACACCACGTGACGTGGTTCCCTACGTAAAGCCAGCAAAGATACTACAGACCTGCGCTGGCTTTAAACGTAGAGAAATGTTTCTCATGCGGTCTTACGGGAACTAAGTACTTCCTTATACATCCGCGTTTCAATGACTAGGTGTTTATCTCGTATTTCAAGACCTTTTCACAAGAAAATTGACTGTTCCAGGTTCTTAATGACCGTAGGAAGCCTGCATATGTGCTTCTCACCATCCAGTTTCTTCAGCTTTGGGAGCCTCCTGGTGGCCTCCTCTAGCCAGTTCCCATCCTGTGAGTGTTTCTCCTCCAGGGGGTTTCCAACAAACACCAGGTCCACCAGTGCAGGCAGGTCTGCCAGCTTCTGGAACTCAGCTGCAAGCAGACCCCCACATTACACCCCCCCCTTCCTCACACAGATGTTGCTACGACTGGCTTAAAGAAAGGTGTGAGGAGCGAGAAACATTAAATCGTCTGAGGAACGTCTGAGGAACGCGACTAATGAGAAAAAAAACTGAACATGCACTGCTGTCACACTCACCCCACTCCTTCACCAGGTTGTTGGATATGTAAAGCACTTTGAGCTTCTTCATGACGTGAATGCCCTTCAGCTTGTCTATCTGGTTGTAGGAGATCCACAGCTCCTCCAGAGAGTCGCCTACGGCCTCCTGCAGGACGGAGACGCGCGGGACAGGAGGAAGAAGAAGAAGTTCTCCGGGTTGAAACAGGTTCTACTGAGTTTACCGCGGCCCAGAGGAGGGGAACGCTGGGAATTGGCTTACCAGTCCATTCAGGTTCTTGATGTTGTTCCGTCCCAAGGACAGAATCCGGAGATTCTCTGCAACAGAGGGGAAGGTGAATACAGCAGTCACCTGTTCTCCACCGCGTTCTATACGGCGCTCGCCGCTCGTACTCACTCAGGCCATTTAAGTTGGCAATTTTCTCAATGCAGTTCGTGGACAGCGAGAGTCTCCTGGTCAGCGGGGGGAAAAGAGTGACATCATGGACACGGCGCTTAAAGGAAAGGGTCTTTAAATGGGCCCGTGGGGGGAAAGACCTGACTCACTCGCAGCTGACCAGGGCGGCGAGCGAAGCGTCCATTTTCTCGATGGGCGGGATCTGGCTGTAGAGTTTCACCGCCGTGGCCTCAGCTGCCTTCTCCCCTGTCTTCTCCTCCTGGTGGAACACACAGCCCCAGCTGAAACCTTCTCCACCTTGTACTTACCCGGTAACGGCGTCGGCAGAATACAAACCCATTTCACCAGCGCTTCTTTTATGGTCGTCGCTTTCGCCTGAAACCGAACACAAAACATTACCCTTGCGGAAAAGACTGCACAATAACACTCAAGTCCTCCAGATCACGGAACAAAACCATAATGCATGATATACTGCAGTCTATGGCTATACAAATGACTGATTACCACTCTGACCAGCTGATCAGGGTTCTGACCACTCAGGGCTCTGACCACTCAGGGCTCTGACCAGCTGATCAGGGCTTTCAATTCTAAACACAAGCCAGTCAAGGCAGAAGGAGCCCGAGTTAGCTGCCTATGCTAACGGCTACTCGCTTTAATAAGCCCCACGCCAGCGCAGGAAGCGGAACTGCGGGAGCAATTTACACAAATTTACGCGCAAATGAAAGCAACGTGACACGCGGCGGCGCGTTTATCCCGCGTAAAGCTGCCAGGGACGCCGTGCAGAACCGTCCTGTCCCCACTCACCATGTTGTCCGCGGGTTGCTATGGCACTGGGCGCCGTCTGCGCATGCGCAGCCCCCGACGTCACACAGTAAACAGCAGCATGATTCGGACTTCGCATTAAACATGCACAGAATATGCATGCAGAGGACTTTTCTCCATAAATATATTATTACGTATATCAAATAGACCAAATATGAATCGTTATTCATACATCAAACATACATTATATATTGCTCACTAAGGTTCTAAAAATGTATTTCTAGCAAATACTTTTGCAGTGTCATCGTCAATTTGTTTCTTTTCTGCTTCCGAGACAAACTGTTACACCTGCCACTGCAAGGTCCCACTAGGACAAGATTACCATCCACTTCACCTATACTGTTTTGGCTGCTAGGTGCTCTGGACTTGTTTAGGTTCTGGATTGGTTGGATCTAGATCACCACCCAGACAGGACATGCAACGTTGCAGGCGTCATGTCTGAGCAGCTTTGGAATGGAATTGGGATCAAATTAAACCAGGACAATATATTCAGGACAATGATCTGTTCAAAATAAAGGGTTAATGTTTGTGCAATTGACCCCGCAGCTACTCAATGCGCTGCTCCTATTTCACCACGTGGTGGCGGCACTTTAATACCAATATGCGTGCAAATAAAAACGATAATAAATACCACAAGTACAAAGGCACTTAATAGTCCAACTAACGCCGTCAGTGTGATAAGAGGATTACTTAGTAACGTGTGTGTTTCTGGTGAATTGTTTCCGTACGGCCATTTCGTCACAGAATGGAAATGCAGAACGAACCACATCCCATTTTTATTTTTATTTCCCTGTGTTTCGCAGTGGCGATGAGCGGAGTAAACCGCTAGAGTGAAACGGTCTGACCCGCGCATGCGCAGTGCCACTCGAGCGCCGCTTCATGGGGGTTGCCAGAATGGGGCGTGAAAATCCGCCTGGTTGGCTTTTTCTTTTAACAACCGACGCCATCTGCATAGATTAACCGCAACTCTTCCGACCACACGCAATGCTTTCAGCGCGACGGCGGGCGAATGGTGTGACGCTGACTGGGTACTTTCCACGGAGAACGTTGCGTGTTGGACGGACGCGTCCTGGCAACCGTGATCTCCGGCGGCGGCAGCAGCAGCAGCAGCAGTAGAGGTGGCGGCGGCGGCGGCGGTCCGCGGATACCAGGCGGCCGCTCCACACTTCCTCTCCCCGCTTCCCCACCTCACGCAGGTCCGCCGCCCAGCGCCTCGACCGGACTCGGACCGGCACCCGCCCGCCGCGGGAACCAGGAGGCAGGTGAGGGCTCTCGGCTCTCTGTCGGCGGGAGGCAGCGGCCTGTTGCTGGCGGCGGGGCCGCCGCTGCAGCGACCGAGTCCGGGACACCGACGCTCCCGACCCGCGCCCGTCCCGCCTTATACGCGCCGCGGAGACAAAAGCGCGGCGGCCGTCCGGCTCCGCCGGTTCACGTCCCACCGGGGTCTCTTTGTGTTCCATTCGAGCCGACCTGCAGCACCCACGCCCTGCTACGGTCAGTGGGTGCTGGAGCCCGATGCCTGCTGACCGGCGTGTGTGTGTGTGTGTGTGTGTGTGTGTGTGTGTGTGTGTATAATATTGTGTAGAACCGCGCATGAACGCGTGTTTTCTGTGTGTTGGTAAATGTTCTGGGTCACGTGATAGCGCCACACACTGTCACCTGGCGTAAAAGTGAGCGCCAGGCGACGTCCCATCTCGCTGCGTGTCGCCGGCGAACGAGTCGGTGTGTTTTGTCCCGGTCAGGTCCCGTCTCCGGTCCCCTTTGGTTTTCAGGTGAACTTGAGGATTCCTGCTGTGGGTCAATATTTGTTTATATGGTTTCACAAGAACCTTCTGGTACCAGCCCTGGTGAGGGAGGAATTTCTACAGAAGACTAGTAAGTGAAAGTGAAGTGATTGTCATTGTGAAACACTGCAGCACAGCACACAGTGACGCGGTGAAACGTGTCCTCAGCTTTTAACCGTCACCCTTGGTGAGCAGTGGGCAGCCATGACAGGCGCCTGGGGAGGAGCGTGTGGGGACGGTCCCTTCATCAAGGGGACCTCAGTGGCACCTTGATATTGGAACCGGCAACCTTCTGATTACTGGTCAGTTTCCTTACCCGCTAGGCCACCACTGCCCCAGGATAAATCAGTAGTTACAGGGACAGTCCCCCCTGGAGACACTCAGAAAGAGAAGTGATTGATTGTCATTATGAAGCACTGCACACGGTGACGTGGTGAAACGTGTCCTCTGTATTTAACCGTCACCCTCGGTGAGCAGTGGGCACCATGACAGGCGCCCGGGGGGCAGTGTGTGGGGACGGCGCCTTGCTCAGTGGCACCTTCTGATTATGGGGCCGCTTCCTTAACCGCTAGGCCACCACTGCCCCACTTAAACTCGGGGTTCACGATGGTAGTAAGTGGGGTTCCAACCTGGGACTTTGTGCTCTTCTGGTCTGCTTGGCTACTACCACCCCAGAATGTACAGAACAGCGGCAGAAAGGAATTTGCCCAGGACAGATGCTGCTGGACCCCGGCGTATCGATACATGATCAATATCAATGACCGAATGTGAGAAGATTGCAACCTGATTAGTCCAGAAGGTTCTGTTGGGTCCGATCCCTGTTGAAGCTCCGGTGTAATAATGATGATGATGATGGTTGTGGTTTCAGGTGGGGCGGGGTTTTTTCCGCTGGTCACACATTAGTCAGCACGACCCGCCCACCCGTACAGGCTGATAATGGTGGGTAATTTATGGGTAATCTGTGGCGTGGTGTTTGTCTGCGTGAGTGTGTTCAGGGTGTTGTGTTTTATCCCATAAAACTGTTACACATTAACAACAGCAGTTTTCCGCACTCCTGCTATATTTATAACTACACACACACACACACACACACACACCAGTAAGATCAGAGGAACAGTAAACTGTTCATTTGTGTTGGACGGTGAAAGTTATTGAGATGGTTTATCTGGAAAAGGAGATGTTTACGTTTACGGCGTTTACCAGGAGCCCTTATCCAGAGCGGCTTACAACCAGTAGTGACGGGGACAGTCCCCCCCTGGAGACACTCCGGTGTCCTGCTCAGGGACCCGATGGTAGTAAGTGGGGTTTGAACCTGCGACTCTGTGGTCTCCCTTTTTTATAAGTGAGTGTGTTACCCGCTAGGCTTCCGCACACACACAGCTGATGGGTGCGGTCTGGTGTGTGTGTGTGTGTGTGTGTGTGTGTGTGTGTGTGTGTGTGTGTGTGTGTGTGTGTGTGTGTGTGTCAAGTAGTGGTGGAAAGGTGACATTTCCTCCACCACCATCTTCTGCGGGGTTTATCAATATAGAATCGGGCAGATGAGCTGAATCAATAATGCCGTCAGTATCAATAAAAAATAATCAATTCCAGTCCCTGTCCCGTATGGATGTGGAACATGTGGTGGATCTAAATGCTTGGGGCGGAGTCAGGACTCTGACCTCTGTCCTTTAGCCGACCTCTGACCTCAGATCAGTTTGGATGTTTCCTGCTTTTTGATAAAGGTGCTTACAACCTCCACCCCGCTGAGATCATAAAGGGGTGGAGCAACTGGCATGTGGGCGTATCATTATGGGTCAAGCCCCTCCCACGTTCTCTTTCTGAAAGTTGACATCATG
Organism: Denticeps clupeoides; assembly: GCF_900700375.1. Classification (NCBI taxonomy): domain Eukaryota; kingdom Metazoa; phylum Chordata; class Actinopteri; order Clupeiformes; family Denticipitidae; genus Denticeps; species Denticeps clupeoides. Next base: position 1,685,766 of record NC_041707.1, read on the forward strand.
ATCACGCACTGACCGTGTCTGCGTGACCCCGGGTGACCTCCGTGAGCGTTACAGTGACCAGTTTGCCACCCCAGGCCCCGGTCACATGACACCACCGAGCAGGACGAGTGGACAAATCGGGACAGACAGGCGCAGAATCGAGTGCCCTGAGGCGGCGGCGTTGGCGCTGCTATTACGCCCTCTCCTCTCCATCATCGTGCAGCGCCGCAGAAGAAACGCGCATCTTCAGGCCCCCGCCCGTCACCGGGCGGCTTCGTACAAGCGACGCACGGCACAATTACGACTTTGCGTCTTGGCAATAAAAAGTCATTGTGGTCGACGTGATGTTTCAGGTTCGATGTGACAATGTCTGCGAGATCTTCCACACCAGCAGCACTTCGACTGAAGATGGTGACGGACCTCCCCCAGAACACGCGACCAGGTGTCTGGTCGGTCTTTAAAAAAAAAAAAAAAGATTTCTTTCTGTGACCTGAGATGCTGCTGCTGAAGACGTGTTTCACCAGCGCCTGGCTATGGTTCATTCGGCGTGTCCAGCAGGTCAGATCGGGCTTTCCGGCGGCCACGGATTGCTGCATGAACAGGTCACGCTGGCCGAGAATTCCTTCAGAATTCAGCCCTTTTACCGCGCCGTACAGAAACCAGTTCATGAACGGGGCTGGTTACTCAACTGCCGTCTTGTGGGTTGAAACTTGGAATAGCGAACGTTCCGGTTTTCGCTCATGTTGGTGCGACCGGCGTTCTAATTCAGCCACACGACCCTGAAAATCATATTTCTGTTTTCTGTCCATCTCACGGCACCGGCGTTGAACGGATGTAATGATAGTTATTACTGTAATCTGCCATTTCTGTAAGATAAGTGCTAGTAGCCTAGTGGCTACGACACTAACCTCTGAACCAGAAGAGCACAAAGTCTCAGGTTCAAACCTCATTTGAGCAGGACACTTAATCCTGAGTGTCTCCAGGGGGGGGGCTGTCCCTGTCACTACTGGGGGCAGTGGTGGCCTAGCGGGGGCAGTGGTGGCCTAGCGGTTAAGGAAGCGGCCCTTTAATCAGAAGGTTGCCGGTTCGAATCCCGATCCGCCAAGGTGCCACTGAGGTGCCACTGAGCAAAGCACCGTCCCCACACACTGCTCCCCGGGCGCCTGTCATGGCTGCCCACTGCTCAGCAAGGGGTGGTCAAATGCAGAGGACACATTTCACTGTGTGCACCGTGTGCTGTGCTGCTGTGTATCACAAGTGACAATCGCATCACTTTACTGATTGTAAGTCACTCTGGATAAGGACGTCTGGTAAATACTGTTTATGTAAAAAGTCTAGCCTCCCTTTCACCTCCTCAGCATCCATTTTAGGGTGGTGGTGGCCTAGTGGGTAACATGCTCGCCTATGAACCAGAAGACCCAGGTTCAAACCCCACTTACTACCATCGTGTCCCTGAGCAGGACACTGAACCCTGAGTGTCTCCAGGGGGGGACTGTCCCTGTAACTACTGATTGTAAGTCGCTCTGCATCGAAAAATCGTAATGGAAAATTTTCTAGCGTCCCGTTGAGGAATCCAAGCTCCGAAGAATTAAATATGTTGGCGCGTGGCTGCTGCCGAAATCTGAAATTGCGGTTTGACTTGTTCGCGACGTGCTCCTCGTAACTTGTCCTCTAACGAGGAACGTGGCCGCCCGTTATCTCCTCGGAATCCGGTGGAACGCCGGCGGTGAACTCTGTATAGCTGCTGTCATCAGGGGATTATGTTTTGTGGAACGGCAGAAATGCGAGACGTGGCGGAACTGGTCCTTCGCCGTTCAGGAGCACGGAGGACGAGGAACGGCGGGACGGACTGACCCCTCCCGTGTTCCCGCAGGCTCACCTGCCATGTCCCCGTGTTCTGCTGACCTCCTGACCTGCTCGTACGGTCAATAAGATCAATAAACCCGGAACCCGGCTGCCCTCCGACTATCCGATTCCGATTATCGATGCATCACGCCGCACCCCATCAGCTTTTCTGCGTGGCTTCACGTGATCTTTTAGATGCGACGAGAGTTACGGCCCCGTCCGAACCAGGCTTTTTTCTGCCGAAATGCTGGACGCCGGTGAAACGGTAAAAACGTCCGCGTGGACGAGGTGGAACCCGGACCCGCACCCGGGACGCAAGGTCCGGTGATCCGTCGTGGAATGTGACCTCTGAGGCCGGCCGGGCAGGATTTCGCCACTAAGAGGATTGTGGGCGGGGCCTGCCGGATTGGCCCGATTGGATCGCCGTTCCCCGAGTCAGGAGAGTAACTCGATGTTCTGTGGACCTTCGCCTTGCGGACTCCCTCGGGTCGCCTCCGCGGTGCAGCAGGGATGTAACCAATGGAAACGCAGCGTGCACTGGACTGTTCCAGAACTACACTTGTAGTTTGTGTGTGTGTGTGTGCGCGTGTTTTTCATCTCCTTTTTTTCTCCACCTTTGGTCTCCTCCGGAATTTTTCCGCCGTTGGACCTCACCGACTGTGCAGAACGTCTCCTCGCTCGGTGTCTCCTGCAGATATTGACTGCTTTACCTAAAATGTGGGGCAGACGGCCTGTCCCGGGGTCCCTGCTGGCGTGGGGATCCAGACTGGACCCCTGCAGCATTACAGTCTGGTCGAGCTTCACGGGGAAATACGCGCAGCATCGTGTCCGTGACACACGCGCACACACACACACACACACACACGTGTGTGCTTGAACGGAAGTTTGTGTTTAATCTGATTAGTGGATTATCGATCTAATCCTGATCGCTGCACGGTGCTGAACTCGGATCAGGATTAGACGGCCTTGCACACGGAGGGGTTACCTGAGCACCGTACAGGTGTGTGTGTGTGTTGCTGTACGTACACCTGATCCGCCAGAGCGAGGCTGGTAACCGAGCAGTAATAACGGCAGCGTGTGTGTAGCCTGCGAATATAAACGGCTCTTTAACTATAAACGGTTCCTATGGCAGCCATGTCCACCAACACGCCTTCTTCTACGCCATCAACCAGGATTTTCACAGCCAATCATAACGGAGAATTCTGGCGTCTAATTGTACTGGGAGTGGTACCAACCCACGCACTTGCTTTTGTGTGTGTGTAGGGTGGTAGTAGCGTAGCGGGTATGAACCAGAAGACCCACTTACTACTGAGCGTCTTCAGGGGGACTGTCCCTGTGACTACTGATTGTAAGTCTCTCTGGAAAATGTGTGTGTGTGTGTGTGTGTAATCCCTGTGGTTTGTCTCTCCTGGACACGCACCCCGCATTCCTGTGTTGGTGCTGTGTAACCGTAAACACACGTTTGCCGCTCCATTATCTCTCCTCTCCATCGCACTGGTCCTTTTCCCCAGAAACTGGGCGGAGTCTGGGGCCGTTCCTCTATTATGTTTCCTGTGGGTCCGGGTTGTGTTCCCGGTGAACATGAGAGGGGTTATTAGTTTGTTTATTTCACCAGGATCCTCAGAGGCAAGTTTCGGCTTTACGGTCATGACCGTGAGGACTTGCTGGTCTCCTGCTGGTGGGACGGTAGAACGTTTAGGTGAATTGTCTGTTTCAGTGTGTAGTTGGCCGGGAGGAAATGGTCCAATCGCGTCGTTCCTGCGCTCCGCGTCCTGGTATCTCACTGTTCCTTTGTGACACACACTTCTCTTGTTCTATGGCTTCTTATTTACATGCATTCATGAAAAGCTCCACCCCACACGTACAATGGAGCAGTGTACTGTGTGGCGACTCCATTGTGTACCGGATTATTTACATTCTTTTCTGTGGGACGAGTGACGTTTTACTGTCACAGATCAGAGTCGCCCTCTCGTGTGTGTGTGTGTGTGTGTGTGTGTGAGCTTCTTTTCCTCTGATTCACACTCTTTCTGAGAAGTGGGCGGAGCTACAGCACCAAGCCAACTGGTTTTCTCCTGATGATGATGATGATGATGACGATGATGCTCCTTTATTTTAAAAAAAATACGGCTTCCAGTTACTAAGTAAAGAGAATAAGAAAAAAGGTCCAAAGTGAACAGAGCGGCCGCAACAAACATGAAGACGACGCTGCATATATTGTTTTATTTTACTTTTATGCCACGTGTTAAAAGAACTATTTCTATTGCTATTGTGTGCATTAAACACTTGAATGTACACTTGTCTGTCTGATGAAACAATCCGGCCGGACATGTTCGGGGAATGAGGAGATCTGGTCGCTCTAAAGTAGTGGGCGCTACGCTAACTCTACACAACTTTCATATGTTTAAGTCAACATATGAATGTAATTAAACGCTCAGTAATTTGGAAAGTGTTTATTCACCCCAAGAGAAGTCGTGTTTGTCCTAGTTGGACAAATTGATCAACAGTTCTGGTGTCGGTGGCAGGCATATACGCCATTTTTGACACATATTGAAAAATCATCATACCAGGGTGGTAGTGACCTAGCGGATAACACACTCGCTGTGAACCAGAAGACCCGGGTTCAAACCCCACTTACTACCATCGAGTCCCTGAGCAGGACACTTAACCCTGAGTGCCTCCAGGGGGGGACTGTCCCTGTAACTACTGATTGTAAGTCGCTCTGGATAAGGGCGTCTGGTAAATGCTGTAAATGTAAATGTAATCATCCACGCATATTTAAAAAAAATGACACACGTTGCATCTTAATGTTACAAGATCACAACAATCTTCAAATTTATTCAAAATGCACTTCTTTTTTTTTTTTTCTTTTCTCCAAAACCACAGGGTGCCGCAGAGTAAGGATGAAAGTGCCCCAGAGCCGCGGGTTGCCGACTCCTGATCTGGACCAATCATAGCGGCGGCAGCAGCATCAGTCTGGACCCGCCCACTCCCTGTACGTCACACGTCACCGTCGGTCAGTCACACGTGCACCAGGTTGAAGAGATGTTGATCGATGGCCCTGCGGTCTCGGGGGGACGATGGGTAGTTAGAATTCAGCTCTTACCACTGAGGGTTCGGCTCCAAAGCGCCTCCTTGTCCCCTGCACATTCAGTGTTGCTCGTCCTTTTACGGCTGTCAAACGTGTGAAGGTTCCGGAGTTACGTCTCCTTGGACTTTATTAGACCCGCCCCCTCCTTGAGTGTTTGTGTGTGTGATGGTCATCTTCTTTCCATCAGAATTACTGTCAAAATGACACAGAATACGAAGCTTGTCCAGGTTCAGAGGTCGTCCTGGTCGCATGATTTTCTAGGACCGTCTGCGTGCCAGGTCAGCGCTGCGATGGCGACTGCCACGCCCGCTTCTGAAGAGGGAGGTGGTGAGAGCAGATGGCGCATGGTGCTTCCCCACCGGGGTAACAGATACACCATACAGTCGGGGGGCGGGGCTGCGATGGCGGGGTCCACGTTTTCACGGAAGAACCTGATGTGCAGCAACACGCGTAGAAATAATAATGAGCTGAGGAGGTTCCACAGGGTGAGATGGACTTTGTGTGGGTGTGTGTGTCTGACTGGATAATGATTGTGATTTAATCGGTTTCCAGATTTAATTCTGGTCCTTCAGATACGGCTGGTCAGGTGACTGTGTGACCTTGTACAATGTAAGTTAAGTTTTAAGTGAAGTGATTGTCACATGTGATACACAGCAGCACAGCACACGGTGCACACAGTGAAATTTGTCCTCTGCATTTAACCCATCACCCTGAGTGAGCAGTGGGCAGCCATGACCGGCGCCCGGGGAGCAGTGTGTGGGGACGGTGCTTTGCTCAGTGGCACCTCAGTGGTACCTTGGCGGATCGGGATTCGAACCGGCAACCTTCTGATTACGGGGCCGCTTCCTTAACCGCTAGGTCACCACTGCCCCATGTAGTCAGGTGGAATGATATTTAAAGTGATTCAGCCTCTCGGCCCATTCAGAACTGAATATTATTTAATTCTCATTGTTTACCATTATTACATGATGTTGGTGAAGTTGGTGACGCCTTCATCGTCATCTTCACAGCATCTCCTTGTCCCCTCTGTCTCTCGCACATTCACACTGAGTTCATGGAACAATCCCGCCCTGCCCACCTGCAACTTGTTCTTGTTGCATGTGTTGTTACCAGTCACCTGATACACACACACACACAGGTGTCACTTGAGACGTCCAGGTCACCCTGAACATGCAGTAAGCTGAGCTGAACTGTGCAGCTGCTGAATTTCACCATCAACAGCTCCGTTTGTATCTCCACTCCTCACACACACTTAGAGATGTTATGACCCAAATCTGGTCCTTGTTAACGTCACTCAGATCCATTCAGTTGACCTGCTGCCTGATAAATCCCGCCCACTACCAGGTAACCAATGATCTTCTCTTCACTTGTCATAATATCATAATACCAATCAATAACTGTGTGTGTGTGTTCTGGTTTTCTGGTGGCGGAGAAAAAAATTCTATGAAAATGTGACTTTGTGAGATGATTGAACACTAATACATTTACAGCATTTATCAGACGCCCTTATCCAGAGCGACTTACAACCAGTAGTAACAGGGACAGTCCCCCCCTGGAGACACTCAGGGTTGAGTGTCTTGCTCAGGGACACAATGGTAGTAAGTGGGATTTGAACCCGGGTCTTTTGGTTCATAGGCGAGTGTGTTACCCACTAGGCTACAACCACCCTTTAATACGAGTCCCCGAGCCTGTCTGTTTCTGGAAAAACGCCGGCACGACTTCTTGTCTGCGCCAAACATTGTGGTTGGTGGATCGTGTTGATGATGTCATTTCCACGAATGCCCCCTCAACTTCTATAGGCCGCTCTCCTCCTCATCCCGCCTCTCTCATCCTCATTAGCATTTAAAGCTACAGACAGTGAAATGGCGCGTCCTGGGAAATCTCATTGTGGGATCAAAGTGGCTGGAATTCTCCACCAAGGCTGAATTTCGGAAAGAGACTTGTAGCTGCGTTTGGTTGGCGTTTCACTGGTGTTTGCTTAATGCTGTTTAGCGGGTAACACACACTCCTATGAACCAGAAGACCCAGATTCAAACCCCACTTACTACCACCGTGTCCCTGAGCAAGACACTTAACCCTGAGTGTCTCCAGGGAGGGACTGTCCTTGTAACTACTGATTGTAAGTTGCTCTGGATAAGGGCGTCTGGTAAATACTGTAAATGTAAATGTTCATCAGGATTTCCAAGAAAACATTGCATGCAGCGTTTATTTGACACATAAAGTGACTTAATGTAAAAGAAAATTGATTATATGAATCAATAATGGAATCGGGAGACCAGTGAATGTTCACACCGCTAGTGTTAATCCACTGGTTTCCACAGAAACAGCAGGTGGTGATTCTTTTCACCCAAAACAAGGACTCATACATGCATACACAGATGCATGCAAACTCATGCATGCACACACATACACACACACACACACACACACACACACACACACACCCTTTTTTTGTGGGACAGCACTCAGCATGTGTTAAGAAAAAAACTCACACACACATATAAATACAACACTAAGACACGTGTGTGTGTGTTACATGTGTGTGGCAGAATTATATATAAGCACTGCCGCAAATCTTTAAAAAATAATGTCTGATGCATTCTATGAAGCTGACATGCATAATGCATTGTGAAAACATTAAAAATAGATCTTTTTATTTGTTATGCACCACTTTAATATAGAACATGCCTGTGGCGACCATTGAAAATATTGTTGAAAAATCTGAGAGCATTTTACTTCCCGGCGTGCAGGGGCTGTGTTTTAGATTCCGACTGAAGAGCCAGGGTTTAATTCCTGCGCTGTGATCAATTATTAATGATTAATGAAAAATATAAATGGGTCTTGATTAGAATGAGAATTTTACAAGCACGGAGCCATCCTGGCGTATGTTTGAGCCAAGATCTGGTTTCTCAAAGTGCATAAAGTTTCATTTCCTTTCTGAAAGCGGCATCCTGCCCAGCGGTGAGGCAGTAGCTGCCAGTCAGCAACACTGAAACACTCCCACTGGTTGCCAAGGAGATGTGGGGCGGAGCTGATTGATTTTGTGTTGACGACAACGGACATTTATCTTCTTTTAGCTGCTCCCACTAGGTGTCGCTACGGCGGATCAGCCGGTCTGGTTCTGACACAACCCTCCCCCAGACCTGGGACCGTCACCAACAAATACACCGCCCCACTGCACTGTTACCAACAAATACACCGTCACCTGCGTCCTCAGTGGCTGGGCTCAATATCTGTGATCAGTTTTTAACCCCGGGTCAAATCAGGATGAGACAACGCCCGGCTACACAACCCCACTGCATCGCCTGTCTACATCAAACTGCAGCACAGCACGCGGTGACACGGTGAAACGTGTCCTCTGTATTTAACCATCACCATTGGGCACCATGACAGGCGCCCGGGGAGCAGCGTGTGATCAAGGGGGCCTCAGTGGCACCTTGGCAGTTTAGAGATTCGAACTGGTGACCTTCTGATTTTCGGGTCCGGTGTTTTACCCGCCAGGCCACCACTACTCCTTGCCGCCCGACTTCAACACCCGTCTACACCGCTTGACCACAACATCAACAACAACAACATTTCTTTCTTATATAGCCCAAAATCACATACAGTATGTCTCAATGGGCTTTGACAGGCCCTACAGTTGACACCCCCCACACTTGACCCTTCTGCACACAAGGAAAAACTCCACACAAAAAAAAAAACTCTAGGAGAGAGAAACAAAGAAAGGAAGAAATGTTGGGAAGGAGTGATACAGAGAGGGACCCCCTTCCAGGGTAGAGTGAGCCTGCAAATGGTGTCAGTGCAGGGTTGGGGATGATATAATAATAAGTCCTACAGTTGTAGGGTTGGAGAAGTCCAGGATGTAGTCAGTGTCATGGTCTAGATTACGTGTCCATAATGGTCCATTTGAAGATCCCTATAGCTGTAGTTGTAACGGTGGTGGTGGCTGTGGTGACCCTCTGGTTTGTTTCATGGTATGTCTTTGTTAAGCAGTTGTCAGGAACACCTTGCTGCACAATTCGTAGTGCGATGCAGTGAAAGTAGCAACGTGGCTTGTTAACTTGGCCTCGGTGAGAGGAAGCAGCTCAACATCCTTATTTGTTTCCTGTGTTCTGACAGGGGGATTCTAGACCAGGACCTGCACTGACCCTGGATCAGTGGCCGGAGGACTGGACCAGACACAGCAGCCATGTTTTAATGCAGCGAAGACTGACTTTCCTTTGAAACGATGATGATTATGAAGATGCCGGGAGGGGCGGCATTGTGACCCTGACAACACACACACTCTCTCTGACCCCAGCCCCGAGTCGGGCAGCACCAAGATAAACATGAGACCATGGACTGGGTCGTGGCGCTGGATTATGCTGGTTCTGTTGGCCTGGGGAACCCTGCTGTTCTACATCGGGGGGCACCTGGTGCGTGACAGTGAGCATCCGGAACGTTCCAGTCGGGAGCTGTCCAAGATCCTTGCCAAGCTGGAGCGTCTCAAACAGCAGAACGAGGATCTGAGGAGGATGGCCGAGACACTGCGGTCAGTTCATTTCATTTGAATAAACTCCACAGGAGAAATGAAATACATCGTAATAGACGTCATTTTAAACTCAAGTGTATATAGCTGTTGGTTTTTGTGTGTGTGTGTGTGTGTGTGTGTGTGTGTGTGTGTGTGTGTGTGTGTGTGTGTGTGTGTTTATGGACATGTCCACTACTTATCTCTTGTACCTGGCTGTGGTGAAGGATGTTAGCCAGACAGGACACACCTAAACACACACACACACACACACACACACACACATAAAAGTTTAAAGATTAATTGAGTGCAGTCATTTAACTGTAATGACACACCAAACCCGAGGTACCGTCTCTCGTTTAATATTAAATCTACTGTTGCTGATGTCTTTCCCTATGATGTGTTAATCTGTCTGCCTTTTTAACACACACACACACACACACACACACATACTGCCTCTCCAGGCTGCCTGAGGGTCCAGTGGAGGGTGCTGTGGCCGTTCGGCCAAAGGAACCGATCAAGAGTGTGCCAGCTGATGGTGAGATCACACACACCATTGCATTTCCATCGTTAAAAGTTACTAGGCAAACCGCATGCTGTGAAGTTCATTGACATACGATATCGTGTCTGTGGTGACCTTTGACCCCAGGCCCTGGGAAGGACCAGGAGGAGCTGAGACGGAAGATAGAGAACGGTGTGAGGGAGCTCTGGTTCTTCACCCGCAGCGAGATAAAAAAACTTGCCAGCGTCGAGAGGGCGGAGCTACAGAAACATGTCGACACCCTGCTGCAGGACATGGGACACCAGGAGAGGTGACACACATACAATACTGTGTAGACGTCTCGGACACCGATATAAACCAGTGGAAACCACGTTAACGTAACAAATGCATGTCAATCGTTGATCAAATATTGATTTACCTTCATTTATTGCAGATTTTTTTTTAAATAATGACCTGTCTAGAGAAAGAGATTCTCTTCTCTGAGCACCAATTCAATATTGTTCTCCAATATTGTTCTACACACACATCCAGAGCGCCCTACGATCAGTAGTGACAGGGACCGTCCCCCTGGAGACACTCCGGGTTCAGTGTCTTGCTATGAGTGTGTTACCCACTAGGCTACTACAGCTACCTACGTACACACACTCTCGCAACCAGGAAAACACGTACCCGTTGTGTTCCCATTTCGGCCGTTGGCACCGTGCGTGACCTTTGAACCTTTGCGCTGCCCAGGTCAGTAATGATGGACCTGCACTACCTGAGCGAAGCTGACGGAGCAGGAGACTGGAGGGAGAAGGAGGCCAGAGAGCTGACCGCTCTGGTCCAGAACCGCATCACTTACCTGCAGGTACCCCGCCCTACTGTCACCTCACATTGGACCCACCCACATTGGGCCCTTCCTGTCCAAAGCACCACTGCTGACGAGATCTTGTGTGTGTGTGTGTGTGTGTGTGTGTGTGTAGAACCCTGCGGACTGTAGTAAAGCCCGTAAGCTGGTGTGTAACATTAATAAGGGGTGTGGCTACGGCTGTCAGCTGCATCATGTGGTTTACTGCTTCATGATTGCGTACGGCACGCAGCGGACCCTCATCTTGGAGTCACACAACTGGCGCTACGCCACCGCGGGCTGGGAGTCGGTCTTCCTGCCCGTCAGCGAGACCTGCACTGACCGCACCGGGACCTCCACTGGACACTGGTCAGGTGGGTCTGTTCCGTCCGACGTCTACCCCACACCTGATTCTCTCACGTGATTTGTTTAATGAATAAGAATTCATTCTAAATGTCAATTGCATCATAAAATGCACCAATTGCCTCTTGTCACCAGGTGAGGCGAATGACCAGAGCGTTCAGGTGGTGGAGCTGCCCATCGTGGACAGCCTCCACCCGCGGCCGCCCTACCTGCCTCTGGCCATCCCAGAGGACCTCGCCGACCGCCTGCACCGTCTCCATGGCGACCCATCAGTCTGGTGGGTGTCGCAGTTTGTGAAGTACCTGATCCGCCCTCAGCCTTGGCTGGAGAAGGAGATCCAGGAAGCCACCACCAGGCTTGGGTTCAAGCATCCAGTCATTGGGTGAGATGCTCCACCGGCTCCGCCCACTCTTCTGCCCATGCAGGGAGCTTTTTTCACCCACTGACAGGAACCGTGTGTGTGTGCGTGTGTGTGTCAGAGTGCACGTTCGGAGGACCGACAAGGTCGGGACCGAGGCGGCGTTTCACCCCATAGAGGAATACATGCAGCACGTTGAGGAACATTACAGCATGTTGGCGCTCAGAACCCACATCGACAAGAAACGCGTGTACCTCGCCACTGACGACCCCGCCCTGCTGCAGGAGGCCAAGACCAAGTGAGTGTGTGTGTGTGTGTGTGTGTGTGTGTCTGGGTGCATGTGTATAAGTATGCATGCTGAGTGTATGTCCTGTTTGCTCCTCCCACAGGTACCCTGAGTACGAGTTCATCAGTGATAACTCCATCTCCTGGTCGGCCGGCCTGCACAACCGCTACACTGAGAATTCCCTCAAGGGCGTCATCCTGGACATCCACTTCCTGTCTCAGTCCAACTTCCTGGTGTGCACCTTCTCCTCGCAGGTGCTGCTGCCTTTACTAACGGAACTTAAGGAAGTTGTGCAGAACGTAGGCCGCGTCCACATAAAAATGCTTTTCTCTAAAACGGCTTTTCAGTTCCTAAAAAACCTCCGTCCACACATGGATGCAGAGAATGTCCCGAACGCTGTTTTAATCCCCCTCCACACCTGTAGGTGGTGCTGTAACTCCCCGACCTCCTCGTTTGCCGTCTGGTTCTTCTCCAGCCTCGTCTTTTCATTAGAAATGTGCAGCGTATAGAGGATAAGTGGGCCAGCGGTGGCCTAGAGGTTAAGGAAGCAGCCCCGTAATCAGAAGGTTGCCGGTTCGAATCCCGATCCGCCAAGGTGCCACTGAGGTCCCCTCAGGGTGATGGGTTAAATGCAGAGGACAAATTTCACTGTGTGCACCGTGTGCTGTGCTGCTGTGTATCACATGTCACTTTACTTTAATACGCCAGGGACGAGTGGTGGAGTTGATGTGGAATAACTGCGTTTTAATAGTTTTACGTCCGTGTTAATGCGCCAGATCAGATACATTTACATTTATAGCATTTACCAGACGCCCTTATCCAGAGCGACTTACAATCAGTAGTTACAGGGACAGTCCCCCCTGGAGACACTCAGGGTTAAGTGTCTTGCTCAGGGACACGATGGTAGTAAGTGGGGTTTGATTCTGGTTCATAGGCGAGTGTCTTACCCACTAGGCTACTACTACCACATAGAAACGTTACCGAAAAACGTTCTTATGTGGACGGGGCCCTGGTTCAGATAAAATTTCTCCTTGCTCATTGTGTGTGTGTGTGTGTGTGTGTGTGTGTGTGTGTGTGTGTGTGTGTGTGTGTGTGATTGTGCTTTCCTGCAGGTGTGCCGCGTTGCGTACGAAATCATGCAGACGCTCCACCCTGACGCCTCGTCCCACTTTCACTCTCTGGACGACATCTACTACTTCGGAGGGCAGAACGCCCACAACCAGGTGGCGATTTACAGGCACCAGCCGCACGGCACGGACGAGATCCCGCTGGAGCCCGGCGACGTCATCGGCGTGGCGGGAAACCACTGGGACGGCTTCTCCAAAGGGATCAACCGCAAGAGCGGCCGCACCGGCCTCTACCCCTCGTACAAGGTGAAGGAGAAGGTGGAGACGGTGAAGTACCCCACGTACCCCGACGCCGACAGGCTGCTGACGCCGTGAGACGCACCGCCACACCCGCTGCTCTTCAGGGTGGAGTCAGGAACAGGACTCCGCAAAAGGGAATGCACTTGTGTGTGTGTGTGTGTGTGTGTGAGAGAGCAGTTTAACGGTTTTAGTTGTGTGTGTGTGTGTGTGTGTGTATGTATGAGAGAGTGGTTTAATGGTTTTAGTTGTGTGTGTGTGTGTGTGGGGGGGGGGGGGGATTTTAAGACTCGTTGCGGTGTGTTGGACGCTCTCTCTACCTGTTGATTTCTTGGGTGCCGACGCCCCCAGCGGGACAGTCGCGGGGATACGCACTGACTGACTCCGCCTCCGGGTAAATGAAGGGAATCTCGTGTCTCCGGAACCTTGTTTAAAACTGAAACAGAACCAGCTGGGTTCTGCAGCGGACGGACTGTGAGGAACCAATGAGAACCTTCAAATTTCTCCTCCATCTCCATCTGCTGTGAGCTGCAGGACCTTCCTCTCCTCCCGTCACATGACCACGCCTTCGCCACATTCTGCACCACACCTTCAGACGCGCCGTCGCCGTACTTCTCCTCCGTCCTCCTGCTCTTACTTTCTCACAACTGCCATAGTGCGCGTGCGACTTTTTTTAATTTGGTGCCTATAAGTTAAACAGATTATCTTACACTCCACAGCGCTTCTGTGTTTTTATTTGTTTGTTTGTTTTTATTGTTATTAACTAAAGTGGAAAATGAAAGGATGGTAATAATGAATGAATTATTATTATTATTATTATTATTACACCACATACCATCAATGTGGATATGAACGATGATGGTAAAAAAACTGATGGGAGTGGGAAACAGCCACTCATCAGGGTTTTCGTCCATCATGAACATCGTTGTCCATCATGAACATCTTCTCTCTGTTGGGGCATTGTCTTTGATGAAGCTGACCAATAAACCGGTCCACCAACCTGTCTTGTCTTTTTTTTTTTTTTTTCCTGATCATTGCAGAAATAGGAGTAAATAAGCAGACGAACCTGTAATTATCTCAGCAGTGATTGATTATTAGTATTCAGTCTCATAACTGTGAACGTGTTGTCAGAAGATCCAGTTAACTATAGACTGAGAAGATTGGCCTCTTGAGACGACATTATACACCATCATCACTGCCCATGAAGGTATCTGTTGTGGTATCTGGGACCAAGGCAGCAGTAGCAGTTCCTTTACATCGTGTACGGTGGAGCCTCCACGGTTGAGACTTGTTGTCCAGCATATGCTACAGATTGATTCATTGTGATTTGATTGTCGTAGTGAATGAGGAACGAAGAGGTTCATGAATAGATGGGGATTTTGATGAAATGATCTGGTGAAACGATCTCTGTCCTATGAGTGCTGATGTGGGCTGAAGATCAGCTGGGCTTGTCATGATGTAACTATGTCTCGACTCTTTTGCTAGTTCTTATACAAAATCTGTACTTGGATCTGATATCCGTGGTAATTTAGGAGCAGCAGCCATGGTGGTCTTATCTCCACACACCAGCTGTCCCGACCCACACCCAGCCCCTGAGAATGATCAGTCTTCCAAAATTCTACCTCATGAAGCCTGCAGAAAACTTCATTGTGTCCACATGCTGCTTGAATGATGGATGATTGACTTTTCATTGCCATTTCGGGATAGGAGGTAGTGCCATCCTGTTCAACCACTGAGCGTCCTTAAACAGGATGAAGCTCTGATGTTTCTTCATTCCTCCAAAGCTCGGCTTCTCCATTCAGGAGCACTTCATAAAAACAGTGAGGAAACACAGAGTAGAGCTGGGAACTGGAATATTAATGGGAACTGATGAACAGATGAAACAAAGATGTACATTATCTCAGTCCACTGAAGGTGAAGGTCATTTTTTTTTATCTGTTTTCCTGGACTTGGTTGATTCAGACATTTTTCTTTTTTTTGAGGTCCTTAGACTGACACATTTCCCATTTTCTTCTCAGTTCAAGACCTTTGCTGTCCACAGACACAGTCAGATGATAAATGACTTCATCATAGACGTAAATAAAAAACCAGCCAAGCGCTGCTCAACTGCGATAGAACATGTCACTGTCTTTAAAATGTGCCTACAAACAAGTGTGTGTGAGAGTGTGTGATGCAGATCTGTAGTTTCCTTATCTTACCATGATAATGTTTTCTGGTTGTTCTTAGTAGTTGTTGCTGTTACTAGTTCTTGTTGTTATTGGTAATGGTTGTTTCTCAGTAAGCCACTGCTGACGTGTGATGTAGAGATGAGCATCTGTTGGTTGTTAGTTATTGGGTTGTTGGTAATGTTGTTGTTGTTGATAGTTGTTCTTATTGTTACTAGTTGTTTTTGTTGTTGGCTGTTAGTAATGTTGCTGTTGTTAGTTCTTGTTGTTATTGGTTGTCCATAATGTTGTTATTAGTTGTTGTTACTAGTTCTTGTTGTTATTGGTAATGGTTGTTTCTCAGTAAGCCACTGCTGACGTGTGATGGAGAGATGAGCCTCTGTTGGTAAGTTATTGGTTGTCGATAATGTTGTTGTTATTAATTGTTGTTGTTGTTACTATTTCTTGTTGTTATTAGTTGTTGTTGTTGTTACTGTTCTTGTTATTATTGGTAATGGTTGTTCTTTCAGTAAACTACTGCTGACGTGTGATGGAGAGATGAGCATCTGTTGGTTGTTAGTTATTGGTTGTCGGTAATGTTGTTGTTATTAATTGTTGTTGTTGTTACTAGTTCTTGTTGTTATTGGTTGTTGTTATTAGTTGTTGTTGTTGTTGTTACTGTTCTTGTTATTATTGGTAATGGTTGTTTTTTCAGTAAACTACTGCTGACGTGTGATGGAGAGATGAGCCTCTGTTGGTTGTTAGTTATTGGTTGTCGATAATGTTGTTGTTATTAATTGTTGTTGTTGTTACTAGTTCTTGTTGTTATTGGTTGTTGTTATTAGTTGTTGTTGTTGTTACTAGTTCTTGTTGTTATTGGTAATGGTTGTTTTTTCAGTAAACTACTGCCGACGTGTGATGAGAGATGAGCCTCTGTTGGTTGTTAGTTATTGGGTTGTTGGTAATGTTGTTGTTGTTGTTGTTGATAGTTGTTCTTATTGTTACTAGTTGTTTTTGTTATTGGCTGTTAGTAATGTTGCTGTTGTTAGTTCTTGTTGTTATTGGTTGTCCGTAATGTTGTTATTAGTTGTTGTTACTTGTTCTTGTTGTTATTGGTAATGGTTGTTTCTCAGTAAGCCACTGCTGACGTGTGATGGAGAGATGAGCCTCTGTTGGTAAGTTATTGGTTGTTGATAATGTTGTTGTTATTAATTGTTGTTGTTGTTACTAGTTCTTGTTGTTATTGGTTGTTGTTATTAGTTGTTGTTGTTGTTACTGTTCTTGTTATTATTGGTAATGGTTGTTCTTTCAGTAAACTACTGCTGACGTGTGATGGAGAGATGAGCATCTGTTGGTTGTTAGTTATTGGTTGTCGATAATGTTGTTGTTATTAATTGTTGTTGTTGTTACTAGTTCTTGTTGTTATTGGTAATGGTTGTTTTTTCAGTAAACTACTGCTGACGTGTGATGGAGAGATGAGCATCTGTTGGTTGTTAGTTATTGGTTGTCGGTAATGTTGTTGTTGTTGTTACTAGTTCTTGTTGTTATTGGTTGTTGTTATTAGTTGTTGTTGTTGTTGTTACTGTTCTTTTTATTATTGGTAATGGTGGTTTTTTCAGTAAACTACTGCTGACGTGTGATGGAGAGATGAGCATCTGTTGGTTGTTAGTTATTGGTTGTCGGTAATGTTGTTGTTGTTGTTACTAGTTCTTGTTATTATTGGTTGTTGTTATTAGTTGTTGTTGTTGTTACTGTTCTTGTTATTATTGGTAATGGTTGTTCTTTCAGTAAACTACTGCTGACGTGTGATGGAGAGATGAGCATCTGTTGGTTGTTAGTTATTGGTTGTCGGTAATGTTGTTGTTATTAATTGTTGTTGTTGTTACTAGTTCTTGTTGTTATTGGTTGTTGTTGTTACTGTTCTTGTTATTATTGGTAATGGTGGTTTTTTCAGTAAACTACTGCTGACGTGTGATGGAGAGATGAGCATCTGTTGGTTGTTAGTTATTGGTTGTCGGTAATGTTGTTGTTATTAATTGTTGTTGTTGTTACTAGTTCTTGTTGTTATTGGTTGTTGTTATTAGTTGTTGTTGTTGTTGTTACTGTTCTTGTTATTATTGGTAATGGTTGTTTTTTCAGTAAACTACTGCTGACGTGTGATGGAGAGATGAGCATCTGTTGGTTGTTAGTTATTGGTTGTCGGTAATGTTGTTGTTATTAATTGTTGTTGTTGTTACTAGTTCTTGTTGTTATTGGTTGTTGTTGTTACTGTTCTTGTTATTATTGGTAATGGTGGTTTTTTCAGTAAACTACTGCTGACGTGTGATGGAGAGATGAGCATCTGTTGGTTGTTAGTTATTGGTTGTCGGTAATGTTGTTGTTAGTTCTTTTTTTAACCGTAATGGGTTTTTGTTTTGGTTCTGACGTGTGATGGAGTGATGACCTTCTCATGCTTGACTCTTTTATTCACCGCTGAGCATCATCTAAAGTGGTGCTGTTAACCCAGAACTGAAGTGAATGGCTTTTCTTTTGTGACCACCTGACTTGAGCGTATGGAGAATATTCTTTTATTATTGTTTCAAGCTCATGATCTTTTGTTTAGGTGTTTTATGTGGTTCTAGATGAGGATCTTCTGTAATGAGATCACTCCACCATGTTTACCTGATTAACTGTACGTGTCTCCTGTTCTTCACATCTTCTTCTCTCCACCCGCTCCCAGTAGCTGTGTTTATGACTTAATAATTCAGAGGAGAGCGGCGCTGAGCAGGATAGGAGGAGGAAGAGAGATGCGAGAAAAAGACGACTGAGTGCACTGAGAAGGACATCAGAACAGAAAAGAAGAACCTTCATATTCCACTCTGCTGCATTCCCTCGTTTGTTCTCTGCTCCTCACCCCCCTGGGCTGAACTTATATTCCATCCCTTCACCGTAACCTTGGAGGGGAGGGGGTGCTGGTGCCCCTGCAGCCTTTTATTCCTCCTCCTTCTCCTCTTCTTCTTCGGCTGCTGGATGATCAGAAGCTGCCGCTGGTGATGGTGATGAATATTTTATGAAACTCTGTGGTGACGTGGAGGAAACCTGGAGCTCCAAGGGAAACTCAAGAACTTGTGCAGTAAAGTGACTCCCTGAAGTTTTACATCTCAGGAGGAAAATCGAGATTAAAGATAGAAAAAAATGGAAGAGTACGTACACACACACACACACACAGAGAGAGCTTGAGACGTGACTCAGTAGACCTGGAAGCTGTTTAAGTTTACTGCTTTGTGAGCATCAGTCCTACTTGTGATGTTTACAACAGGAATGAAAAGGAGATTAAAGAAGTATAAAAGTTTTGAGGTTGTGCACCAGATTTAACTGGGTGGTAGTAGCCTAGCGGGTAACACATGAACCAGAAGACCCAGGTTCAATTCCCACTTACTACCATTGTGTCCCTGAGCAGGACACTTAACCCTGAGTGTCTCCAGGGGGGGACTGTCCCTGTAACTACTGACTGTAAGTCGCTCTGGATAAGGACGTCTGGTAAATGCTGTAAATGTAAATGTTAACAAAGTGGAAAGAAAAATGTTCCTCTGCTGAGTGAGTTAGTGAGTACAGGCGTGAAAGTGACGTGATGGTCATTGTGAAACACTGCAGCACAGTACATGGTGACACAACGAAACGTGTCCTCTGCATTTAACCATCACCCTTGGTGAGCAGTGGGCACCATGACAGGCGTGTGGGGACGGTACCTTCATCAAGGGGACCTCAGTGGGACCTTGGCAGTTTGGGATTTGAACCGGCAACCTTGCCCCTGTGGAGTAGATATCTGTGTTGGAGAAGAACCTTCTAACCTTCCTGCAATGTGGAGGGGTTGGTCAGGCTATCCTGGGTCAGGAGGAAGATCTGTGCTGAAGCTGCTGTGGGGGTGGAGGAGGGTGTTGGGCTGAGACGGATGGGGGAGAAGGAGGAGAAGAGTGGAGTACTGATTCAGTGTCAGCGCTAATGGGCGCAGTTCTGCTGACAGTGCAGACGGTGACTTTGTAACACACACACACACACACACACAGAGAGAGAGAGAGAGAGAGAGAGAGACATTTGTTGGCACAGCAAGCAGGCAAATTGTGTTTGCATTGATTTTAATTGAAGCAATAATCCTGTCACCATCTCTCTCTCTCTCACACACACATTCATACACGTATTCGTTCTTCTATGTAACAACACTGTACCAGGAGTGTATTAGGAGTGTAGAGAACGGAGGAGAAAGGGAGGAGATGGACGCTGTGCTACACCTGGGTGAGTCACGTATTGACGGCAGGGGAGTGAGGGCTGTCAATCATGCCCACAGGCTCCTCCCCGTTTCATACCTCATTAAAACAAAGGTGTAAAGGTTCCTCTTCTGGGCGTCATAAATAGATACACGGCAACAAAGCGGTAGTTCCTCCTCATCAGCGGCCTTCTTCCTATCTGTCTGGTTATTTCTGTAAATATTGAAGACCTTCTTCTTTTTGGTTAAAGATGGTGCCTTTGCTCAGTGGCACCTCAGTGGCTGCTGATTCTGGGTCCGTTTCCTTACCCGCTAGGCCACCCACTGCCCAACTGATCAATGGTTATTGTTATTGAGTTTTATTGATCGTTGATATGCTGATGTGCTCTCAGTTTTACACACGCAGAATGACTGTAAACACGCCAACCGTCACACCGATGAATAACTCTTCACATCAGACAGTCACAGAAGCAGCTGGTATGAGGAGGAAACGTTTGTGGATGAACGTCTGGAGAACCGGAGTCCCTCGGCATGAGATCTGACTGCGTGTCTCTCGCTCTCCATCTGCCTGCCTCCCACTTCTCTCTCTATTAATATTCATGATGAGGTTTTGCTGTAAAATCACTTTTGTGGATCATCGATCGTTTCACTTCATCTGGAACATGCAACACATTTCACCCCCATTCAGTTGGGGTGGTGGCACCTAGCGGTGAAGGAAGCGGCCCCGTAATCACAAGGTTGCCGGTTCGAATCCCGATCCGCCAAGGTGCCACTGAGGTACCACTGAGCAAAGCACCGTCCCCACACACTGCTCCCCGGGCGCCTGTCATGGTGTCCACTGCTCACTCAGGGTGATGGTTAAATAAAGAGGACACGTTTCACTGTGTGCACCGTGTGCTGTGCTGCTGTGTATCACATGTGACAATCACTTCACTTTATCAGTTCCCTGTAATGATGATCCCATCACTCAGATCCAGTCTATTAGACCCGGGCTCTGCAACCTTTAACACGCAAAGCCATTTGGACCCAGTTTCCACAGAAGAGAAGCAAAATGACGATAACACTGCATTTAATATTTGAACTTTTATGCCATGTATTATTTTGCATAGATTGCACATTTAATCGGCCAGACAGGTTTGGGGAAAAGAGGGGATCTGGTCACCCCAACTTACCAACTTATATTCAACATATGCAAACCATTAAACACTAAATACTGTAAACAACTGTTTACTCACCACAAGAAGCGCCAGATTTTCAAACGCGACTTTATTATAATCTTTCAATTTCTGACTACAATAAAAAAAAATTAAATAAGTAAATAAAATTATTATTTACTTTCTAAAGCCACAGGGTGCCGCATTGTACCCCTGCTCTACACGTGGTCAACATCTACCCCATCAATCGGACGTCCAGAAACAGCAACAAGGCTGGATTTGTGGAACTGTGTGGATTTAGGTCACGTGATCTAAAAAAAAAAAAATATGAATCCACATCCCGGCAGGTGGTGGGACGGGAGGCCCTCTGGACGTGGGGCTGATTCCTCGCCGTGTTTGATGACATTTGGGGACGTTTGTGCATCGCTGCATTCTGTCACCCTGATTTGTGTCTCTCTGCTCTCGGGGCAGCTGCAGCGTCCCTGCGGCTCCGTCCCCCCCCCCCCAAGATTAACGGCCCGCGCCGTAACAAGGCCCGCTCTGGCGTTTATGGGGAGTAGATTGAGAGTAATTCAGCAAATCGCATTCTTTTAAAATTCACTGGGCCAGTTTACGCCGCGCTGGACGCGTGATCTCCGCACGGCCATTAATCAGTCCGGTCCGGAGCGCGGCCTTTAAAACATGGCAGCGGGGACTTCATCTGGTGATTTAAACGCGTCATTTGGCCCCGATTAGAGCAGTTAGCTCTGTCTAACAGAGGGGACGAGTGAAGAGATAAGGATGAAAGCAGACAGGCAGATGGAGTTGTGGAACAAAAGAGAAAGCGAGAGAGACACAGAGAGGGAGGGATGGATGATGCAGCATGGATCAGAACAGAAAACACACCACTCATATCTGCATGTGAGTGTGTACTAGAGGCATAAACCTTCACTGGTCTCACGATTCGATCACGAGTATCAATGCCTCCATTATCGTTTGGCCTGTTAAAGTTAAGGTCTCGTTCGATCGTGTGGACGCTTCAATTTGCAACAATAAGCAGAAAAAGCACAAATGGCAGAAAAAACGACTGGTTTAGACGTCTGTATCGTCAGGACTGAACACAAACCTTCTTTCTGCTCATTGGAGCAGATCTAAAGTCCCTTTCAGAACGAAAATTTCTTAAAAAACAGCACGTTAAGTTGAACAGGCTGCGCTTGCTGCTAAGACGATCATGTCGTGTTGTAGATCTCTGGACACTCAGAGACTGGAGGAGACTAACCTCCAAATAGGAAGCTATCCACTGCCATGCTGAGACGCTAATTCCCAAGCTCCTGAGGATGGTCAGGAGGGTCTTGTGGTCTGTGTCAAATGCTGCGATGACAATTTTGCTGGCGTAGAAGCATGAAGTTTTTCTATAAAGAGTGGGCAGTTTAAAAACCAGACTGATTTGGGTTCTGAAGGCAGAGAGGGACAGCTGATTAAAGATGCTACCTTCTAGGATTTTAAGAAAAGGTTGGCGAGAGACTGGTCTATAATTGGAGATATCACAGGGACTGGCGGTGGATTTCTGAAGAACTGGGATGATTCCTTTTTCAAGGCTGTTGGGATGAGACCAGATGTTATGGACTTATTAGAAGGAATTGGATCCAGTGAACAGGTGGTTGGCCTGGATGAAGTGATGAGATATAGGATCTCATCTGATGTCAGGGCAGAGAAGTGATCCAATGAATAGGATGGGGAATCCTGCATATTAACATTATCCAGGATATTACCCAGGAAATTAATCCTGGATATAGTACACACTAAGGGTGTTGAAATTAATCTTATAATTGATGCATCGTGGACAATTCTGTATCAGTGCAGTGGAGAACATAATCGATTATATCATAACAACATTGCTTGGTGACTTTCTGACTGTGGTGTAACAATTCTAGTTAAAAAGTAGTGCCGGTAGTGACCGTGGTGGCCTGATCTGAGTACAGTGCTGGTCTGGGTAGGAGTTTTGCACTGTGTGGCGCGCGCACAAGTTAAAATTAGTTGAACTTTGATATTTTGGCTATGTGTTTAGGGTTCAAGAGTGCCCTGGAGCCGGTTTACTGTACATCTAGGATGTCTGCAGTCATCTTTCCCTCGATCCTGACTAGTCTCACCCTATGTGTGCACATCCCCCATGAAAAGGCCTTCAGTCACCAGATGTCATCTCACCTCAACACCTATGGCAGATGCACCACGTCTCCATCACAATTTTCAGACAAGCAAAGTGCCCCATGATTAAATATCAGCCAGGCCTTTTAAGACATATTTTCCTATTTTTTTGTGGATTAGAATGGTTTACGTTTTTGGGCTGGTTGCCGGAACCACGCCTGAGGTATTATTATTAAATCTGCTTGCACTCAGTGGTTTATCCACCATTATCATCAACACAAGTGGGAAAACGGGGTTCATTCGCACACTTCTACCTGCAGGGAAGCTGTAGATTTCGTGTCTTCATTAGTCAGGAGCCGCACTCTTCCCCAACACGCAACACGTTTCCACAGCAACACGCCTCCCGCCACCTCACTTGTTGCTTCGTGTCACAGAGGAGGTCCTTCCTTCAGCTAAAACAATTCCACTGAAACCCGCGCTTCATTTAAAGTGAAATCTCATCAGTTACCGAACCCAAATGCTCTAATCAATCCACTTTTATTAACTAACTAGCTAATTAACATAATCGATGCATCGATTTGTGGACGATTCTGCACACACGGATGCAGTGCAGAACATAATTGATTACATCATATCGTTATTTGGTGGTTTTCTATTTAAAAAGTAGTGGCGGTGGTGACTGTGGCGGCCTGATCTGAGAACAGCGCTGCTCTGGGTACCAGTTCGCCCTCTGAACATCATACGCGTTTTTGCAGCGCTTTGTAGCTGCGATCGACTGGCATTTCACTGCCGTTCACGCCAAGAAAACATTGCACATTCATTTGATGTCATGCGAAGAAGCAGCCGACCGAACGCTGGCGCTGAACGCCCGCGTGGACGGTTTGAAAACTGGTTAACGTTCAGTCCACGTTCACCTGACCACACGAATGGCAGAAAAACGCCTGGTTCAGAGGAATAATAACCGGAATCAAGACCAGTGAAGGTTCAGACCTCTACGAGGAGACCCAACCTCAACATACGTGACCATGATGGCATGATGTCTAGCACGTGCGGTGGGAGAAGATGGAGAATGGCCGGCGGGCCCCCCCGAGGTGACCCTGCAGTGGTGTGTTCAAGATGAGCCGAGTCGTCGCCGCTTTGAAGTTTAATTGCGGGATTCTGCGCTGCCGCTGGCGGGGGAGGGAGGAGGTGCAGCGGTCCGGCGAGGCCGGAGAGCGAAGAAGATCAAAGGAAGCCGATCTGGACGACCCCCCCCCCCCCAAGGAGACAAAGTGGTACAGCGCGTGCTGTCAAGAACAAGGATGATACTGTGGGAGAGAAAAAGAACGTTTGTTTTTCTTTATTAAATGGATTTTTGGGGTGGTGACTAACAGTCCATAATGAAAGCTCCTTAAAATAAGAAGAAGTGAAACGAAGAAGAAATAATCTCCGCCTTCGTCTTCACTGGCCACGCCCCCATCACACACTTCACCCATCTTAAATCATCGTATCTCTTTGTTATTTCTTCGTTACTTCTAAAATGTTCTCCTCTGGTCCCTCTGGTTCTGAAGCTGTTCCTCTGGTTTTGCTACCTGGGGGCAGCGGTGGCCTAGCGAGTAAGGAAACGGACCCGTAATTGAAAGGTTGCCGGTTCGAATCCCGAACTGCCAAGGTGCCACTGAGGTCCCCTTGATGAAGGTACCGTCCCCACACACTGCTCCCCGGGCGCCCATGGTGCCCACTGCTCACCAAGGATGATTTTTAAATACAGAGGACACGTTTCACTGTGTGCACTGGGTGCTGTGCTGCAGTGTTTCACTCTTTTTTCACTTATCTGTCTCCGCTCGAAGACTAGAACACAACACATGGTTCCATTTCTACGAAAAGCTGCTGCAGCTCTGCAAGTCATCATTTGGTCATTTGATGATATGAATACCAGGATTCTGGCTGAATGCCTGTGCCTGGCTAGCTCAGTCGGTAGGCAGTCGGGGACATTTTATTTATCCAGAGTGCCTTACAGTCAGTAGTTACAGGGACAGCCTTCCCCTGGAGACACTCAGGGTTAAGTGTCTTGCTCAGGGACACGATGGTAGTAAGCGGGATTTGAACCTGGGTCTTCTGGTTCGTAGGCGAGTGTGTTACCTGCTAGGATACTACCACCCTGTCATAGCTGACCGCTGCTCGGTTAAATACAGAGGACACGTTTCACCGTGTCTCCATGTGCTGTGCTGCAGTGTTTCACAATGACAGTCACGTCACTTTCACCGTTCCTGATTGCCTGGTAGGTTTTAACAGAACGTGAATATTGCTTTTTGCTCTGTGTCCGAAAGCATCTCATGAAATAGTTTTCTGTGACTCTAATCAGGATCTCCACTGGAATCTCCTCTAGTCCCAGGTAAGAACACCTGACCTGTCTGAGAAGGTGTGTTCCTGCTGATGCTTCGCTAAGGAAGGCCTGATGAATGAACCAGGGCTGAGGAAGGGAGGTGAAGGTGACAGCTTCTTCTGAGCAAGATCTTCACTTGTGTTTCAAAATTAAAAATAGAAAGCGCACACACACTCACACACCTCAGCAGCCCCGCCCTGTGCCATCAGCGGGGGCTCGGCCCGCTGCAGGATTTGTTTGTGTTTTGCCATATTCGGGGTGTGTCTATGCATCTAGATCTCAGGAGGTTCCTGCTGGTTCACAGGTTTGGCCAGTCGATCCTGGACTGAAGTGGCGGTTTCCAGCAATGGGCAGCGTGACCGGCGCTGATCACCAGTGACGTTGACTGATGGACCGACTTTATCTCTGCACCGCAGGAGCATATCAAAGCTGCTCATTTACACAAAATGCATCTTCAGACGTCCTCCCGTGGGGGACGGCAATAAACACCAAGCAGGAGGAGCTGTGATGTCAACCCTCCTCGTTGTAATTTGTGCCGTGAACCAGACTCAGACTCCCCTACTGGCCACTGAAGCGACGTCGCCTTCATCAGGACTAATTCATCCGGCCCGGAGTAGCCTGGAGGCTCCAGGGTGGTGGCGCAGCTGCGGCACTAGATGGCGCCGTTCTCCACTTTAACCATGATGCACTGCAGCGCCGAGGGCTGATATTTAAATCTCACAGCTGTCCAGACGCCATCTCCCAAATCCGGACCGAGACACCATCAGCTTCCGTCCGAAGTTCCGGAGTCGTTCTGGCCTCAGCAGTGACCCTCAGAGCCAGACAAAGTGCAGCTCTGCCCGGCATTAAAGATGTCCTGTTGTTTACGGCGGCGGGTGAAGAGGTCGCGGTGTAAATCGTCCCCACCCCCCCCCCCCCCCTCCACCCCGCAGTCAATTTCATTTTAAAATACAAGAAAAGGACGACGAGAAGAGGATCAGAGGACCAGTTTGGTGGTCACGCTGGGCTCAGAAGCAGTGATGGTGACTGAAGGTGAAATAGCTGGGGGCGGGGCCTGGTGAAGACGGGGAGAGGAGAGGTGCATGATGAAGAGGAGGGTCCTGAGGGACGAAACTCGTTAACATTCTGACTGCATGGGTGTGAAGCACCGAGCGAGGTGGCCGAGGCAAGGTGCTAAACACACACACACACACACACCGACGCGATCTCACTCTCAATCCCTTTAAACACACACGCGCACACACACACACACACAGAGAACCAGGAGGTGAAGGAGCTCCTCTCGAGATGCAGATGAATGATGGTGGTGTCTGCATCTCGGTTAGCAGAGTATGTGTGAGAATAATAATGGCAAAAATGTCCTGACCTTTGACATTTCAAGGTGGTTACTGTGCTTAATTTCAGGGACTAAACCCGCCCGGAAATCTCCACACACCTCACCCTGTCAGGCAGCGCTGTGAGAGAAGAAGTCTTTCTATTCATGGATCTTGAATCATTCATCGGAAGCTTTTCCCTTTCGTGTTTTTTCCATCCAGAGGCAGGTGCCACAGCGGCTGTCGTCTCCTCTGTGACTTTTAGAGTAGCTGGACTCGCGGGTTCGGCGAAGATGGATTCATGTTCGTCCTTGGCTCTTTTTGAACGTTGGTGATGGGTCTGGTGGGACGGGTCCTTCAGAGGCTGGACTCATGCACTCGGAGAACACATGAAAGAACTGTCAGCAGTGGTGTGTTTCTCCTCACCTGCAACAAGCACTGATGTCCATTACAAACCCTCTCAATGAAGGGTCCTACACCATTAAATGCCATGTTTTGCTTGGCACACGGTGACCAAGGACTGGGGCAGTGGTGGCCTTGCGGTTAAGGAAGGTTGCCGGTTCCGAGGTGCCACTGAGCAAAGCACCGTCCCCACACACTGCTCCCCGGGTGCCTGTCATGGCCGCCCACTGCTCACCGAGGGTGATGGTTGTGTCACAGTGTGCTGTGCTGTAGTGTTTCAAGAAGGCCCAGCAGCGTCTGAGGAAAGCCCATCTCCCATCATCCATCCTCACCACCTTCTATGGAGGGACCATTGAGAGCATTCCAACCAGCTGCATCGGACCGCAAGACCCTACAGCAGATAGTGAGGACAGCTGAGAAGATCCACTGAGAAGAGTCTCTCTTCCAGCATTCGGGCCCTCAGACACCTCAACACTTGAAAAGTTTCTGCTCTGGACTGACACATACACACACACTACCTCTGTTATATTAGGAAATATCTAGTATTGTTCCATTTTGACCACAGTGGAATTTGCTGCTTTTACTTTGCACCTTCATTCATTTCACTAGTTCCGCTGTCTGTCTGTCTTCTTTGTTTGTCTTAAATGTTATTTAAGACAAGCCGTCTGTGTCCCATGTTTGCATTTTATGTCACCCGGTTAGTCTGTCGCACGCATGTACTTTAGAAAGAAAGTGATTGTCATTGTGATACACAGCACAGCACAGCACATGGTGACACAATGCAATGTGTCCTCTATATTTAACCATCACCCTGAGTGAGCAGTGGGCGGCATGACAGGTGCCCGGGGAGCAGTGTGTGGGGACGGTGCTTTGCTCAGTGGCACCTCGGCGGATCGGGATTTGAACCGAAAACCTAAATGTGCTGTCTAACATGTATGTGAAATGACAATAAAGCTCACTTGAAATTGAACTTGTGTTTGTGTGAGTCTGTGAAGTCCATTCAATATTACTGCTTTCTTCTTCAATCTGTACTTTATTCATCTGTATTTCCTGTTCTCCACGTGAACTTAGAAGGTGCTAGTGGCCTAGTGGGTAACACACTCGTCTATGAACCAGAAGACCCAGGTTCAAGACCCGTGTCCCTGAGCAGGACACTTAAGCCTGAGTGTCTCCAGGGGGGGACTGTCCCTGTAACTACTGGTTGTAAGTCGCTCTGGATAAGGGCGTCTGGTAAATGCTGTAAATGTAAATGTAGTGCTCAAAAAAAAAAAAAAGATCTGACCAAACATAAATAATAAAGAGGAGAATATTTAATACAACTAATATGATGACTCAAGGGCACAGAGTGTGGAGAGAGTTTAACTCACGAACATCAATAAAATGAGCTCAAGTGTTGAGGGTAAAGATCTGTTGCTGATCTTGGGTTCTAATGACACTACCTTGGACTGAAAATGGATGCTGCAATACATGGGAGGCTGAGGGGCTTATAAGTGCATCACCTTGAGGAGTACAGGTGACAGGAACGAAACCCTGACTGCAACCATGGATAAATGGAAACCAGATTAGCATCCGGTCCAAAAATAACCATAATGCTGCACAGAGGCAGCAGATTCTTTTGCATCTGGGTCTTATCTTATATTTCAGAGATTTGATAATCCCCCATTCATCTGCTATTATTAGAATATCTGTCCTCTGTTCTGCTGAGAGTGATCCTGTTAGAAAAAGCAGCTTTGGACTGAAGCATTAACATCACAAGTTCCATTGTGAGGATATTAAACAGCAAATCACAAATTTAATCATTCACATCCACCATATTGCATCCTAAAATCGACATTAGTGGACAAAACAATCTAGCCAGCAGGCAAATCTCAGAGGTTCTCCAATCAGCTCATGTATCACCAACTTCACAGATGTTCACTAGACCAGTCAACAGTGCATCTCAGAGGTTCTCCAACCAGCTCCTGTATCACCAACTTCACAGATGTTCACTAGACCAGTCAGTAGCACATCTCAGAGGTTCTCCAACAAGCTCCTACATTACCAACTTCACAGATGTTCACTACACCAGTCAAGGGCGCATCTCAGAGGTTCTTCAACCTGCTCCTACATCACCAACTTCACAGATGTTCACTACACCAGTCAAGGGCGCATCTCAGAGGTTCTTCAACCTGCTCCTACATCACCAACTTCACAGATGTTCACTACACCAGTCAAGGGCGCATCTCAGAGGTTCTTCAACCTGCTCCTACATCACCAACTTCACAGATGTTCACTAGACCAGTCAGTAGCACATCTCAGAGGTTCTCCAACAAGCTCCTACATTACCAACTTCACAGATGTTCACTACACCAGTCAAGGGCGCATCTCAGAGGTTCTTCAACCTGCTCCTACATCACCAACTTCACAGATGTTCACTACACCAGTCAAGGGCGCATCTCAGAGGTTCTTCAACCTGCTCCTACATCACCAACTTCACAGATGTTCACTACACCAGTCAAGGGCGCATCTCAGAGGTTCTTCAACCTGCTCCTACATCACCAACTTCACAGATGTTCACTAGACCAGTCAGTAGCACATCTCAGAGGTTCTCCAACAAGCTCCTACATTACCAACTTCACAGATGTTCACTACACCAGTCAAGGGCGCATCTCAGAGGTTCTTCAACCTGCTCCTACATCACCAACTTCACAGATGTTCACTACACCAGTCGAGGGCGCATCTCAGAGGTTCTTCAACCTGCTCCTACATCACCAACTTCACAGATGTTCACTACACCAGTCAAGGGCGCATCTCAGAGGTTCTTCAACCTGCTCCTACATCACCAACTTCACAGATGTTCACTAGACCAGTCAGTAGCACATCTCAGAGGTTCTCCAACAAGCTCCTACATTACCAACTTCACAGATGTTCACTACACCAGTCAAGGGCGCATCTCAGAGGTTCTTCAACCTGCTCCTACATCACCAACTTCACAGATGTTCACTACACCAGTCAAGGGCGCATCTCAGAGGTTCTCCAATCAGCTCATGTATCACCAACTTCACAGATGTTCACTAGACCAGTCAGTAGCACATCTCAGAGGTTCTCCAACAAGCTCCTACATAACCAACTTCACAGATGTTCACTAGACCAGTCAGTAGCACATCTCAGAGGTTCTTCAACCTGCTCCTACATCACCAACTTCACAGATGTTCACTACACCAGTCAAGGGCGCAATAGTTGATGAAACATGACTGCACCATGACTTGGATGGGGTGATGTCCATCTCCGAAGTGGTCACTGAGAAGATCCCAGAGGCTGTTCTGTTTTAATATATTATTTGGCGGAGGTGGCCTAGCGGAAAAGGAAACGGCCCCGTAATCAGAAGGTTGCCGGTTCGAATCCCGGGCCGCCATGGTGCCGCTGAGCGAAGAACCGTCCCCACACACATTTCGTTGTGTCACCGTGTGCTGTGCTGCAGTGTCTCAACAACCGCCTGCCGAAATTGGAGTCTTGATGAACGAATGAGCTGGGAATAAGCAGCGCACATGCACATGGACAGTCATGGACGCGGTCTGGTTCTCGCCGCCGCTCTTATTGACAGCAGCAGAGGAGCATGAAGACGTTTCTGTTTCGTTCAGGGGAACCTCAGGGGACGACGTTTACATCACGATGACCTACATCTGCAGCAGTCCCCCGTGCGGACTCGTCCTGCGGCAGCTGCCGTGTCCACTCACGTCCGTACATGCGCGCATTCGCGTACGTCGGGCCGTCGGGCGATTACTTCGTCCGAGGAGCGTCTCGTTGCGCGCACGGCTGCTGCGACTAACGAGGCGGCGCAGTTCGATGCGATCGGCACTCGACTCGTCTCCCCTGTCTCCGGCCGCCCCGCCCCGCCCCGCCTCGCCCCGCCCCTCGCCGGCTCGACGCGCTCGGCGCTCCTCTGTGTGTCGCTGCGCGGTGCGGAGCTGCGGTCATGGCGGCGGACGGGATGATTCTAACGAACCACGAGCTGCAGGTCCGAGTGGGGATCCTGACAGGTGAGGAGCGGCCGGCCGGCCGGGCTGCGGGGCGCCGAGCGCCGGTGGAAACCGTCGCGTCTCGTCCCTGCTGCTTTTGCGCTAATGTTCTGATCCAGCTGCGCCAGATTTACCCGCTGACACACACACACACACACACACACACACATATATATGTGTGTGTGTGTGTGTGTGTATATATATATATATATATCTGTGTGTATATATATATATATATGCGCGGTTCAGGAGCGCATTTCATCTGATGCATAATTCATGTTCGGTACGGAGGACCGGCCCGGATAACGTGGACACTAGAGAAGAGGTGTGTGTGTGTGGATGTGTGTGGATGTGTGGATGTGTGTGTGTGTGTTGGGGGAGGGGGGCGTCACGGGGCACGTGTCTGCACCTCCTGCGCAGCAGCGCGTTGCGCATGGAACACAGAATAGTGTGTGTGTGTGTGTGTGTGTGTGTGTGTGTGTGTGACAGCTGGAATTTGGTTGCGGTTTAATATGGCCGTGGATCGTGTGACAATTACAATTGTGTGTGTGGTGGCTGCTGTGCTGTTCGTGGTATTGTTTAGATCCGGAAAAACTCACACTCACATAATATGGTGAAATTCCCGTGGTCAGGTCCATTAACCTCACTCATTTAAATAAAACACACACACACACACACACCTGCCCAGTTAGGATGGCAAACTGTAGTTTCATGCAGCTGGATTATCCCGGGTCAGATGTCACACACACACACCTGCTCCTTAAGTGTCACCTCCTCCTCTGGTTGCAGGCTGGTAAGGTGTGTGTGTGTGTGTGTGTGTGTGTGTGTGTGTGTTTCTCAACAGCTGCTGCTTATTGGCTGTGTTTAAATTGATCCCCTCGCTTCTGATTGGTGCTTCTTTGAAGCTGGTGTTGAGGAAACGGTTGATGTTCAGGTCCACGTGATGAAGATGAGTGGTGGCTTTGTGAAGTCTCTCAACCTCTGAACCCAGTTCCAGGTTGAGCACGCTGTTTTTTTTTTTTATGGGATTATTTGTCTTCAGGGCTGATTAATGTGAAAATACTTTCATGTCCCCTGACATGAAAATGTGACTTTGTGAGATGATTGAACATTAATACGAGTCCCCCAGCCTGTCTATGGTCCTGCAGTGGCTAGAAATGGCGGTCGGTGTAAAGAGTGTTTTGTTCATTCTGCTTCACCGTTCAGAGAGCGGCAGCTCAGATGGTCGGATATGGAATTTGTCCCCTTGTGATGTCATAAGGGGAAAGGTTACCTCCCCGTTTCCCATGCTTTTTCCGCCCAGAGAATTTCCCGCCCCTCCCCTAAAACATGATCTCCACCGACCGTCATTCCAAACGTGCGAAGCGTTGCAGTCGCTCGGTGATTGGATGTAAAAGTGAGCACAAATGTACGAGACTCTGTACCAAACATTGTTGGTGGATGGTATTAAGGACGTCATTTCCGCGAATGTCCCCTCAACTTCTATAGGCCTCTCTCCTCCTCATTAGCATTTAAAGCTACAGACGGTGAAACGGTGCATCCTGGGAAATCTCATTGTGGGACTGGATCAAAATGACTGGAATTCTCCACAAGAGACTTCAGATACAGAATTAGGGGACCAACAAGGCCGAGATAAAAGCAAAGAAATATTAAATATTTAAAAATATCCAATCGTTAATGTTTGAGGCCTCGTTTTTTAAACATGGACTGTTCTTTTGATACCTGGGTCCCGCCCACACCTACTCCACCTTTTGATGGCTTTGTGTGAATTTGTATGAAATGTTCCTCATTTCAGTCCCGAGGGGTTCTTCAGTTGTACCTCATGATGTTCTCCACTGATGAGCATTTACCTCTTTAAGACCTTCCCACAATGCACCTCGGTTTGTCGGTGGTGGTCAATGGGACCAGTGTGGTTACCGGAGAACCCAGATAGAAGCCAGGTGAAGCTTACGTTCTCCGTGGGTTCTCCGGGTTGCCCACCTGATCGGTGTGTAACATCTGAGCATGCTGTGAATGGTTTCTCCCAGTGGGCGGAGCCAACTTAATATAAGGGTGCAGCACTTCAGTGTGTTTGTAGTTATCAGTACTGATGTGTGTGTGTGTGTGTGTGTGTGAGTGTGTTATGATGAGTCATCCACTAGTGTGCCGTGTGTGTAATGTTGTGTTTGTGTAATATACCCTGTGTGTGTGTGTGTGTGTGTGTGGAGGGGGGGGGGGATGAGTCACTGTGGGGTGTGTGTGAGGTTGTTTGATGAACTCATTATAAACCTCGTGAATGCAGGTTGACGCCAGTCTTATTATTTTCTCTTTAATTTTTCTGACAAAGTAATAAAAGCGAGGAGGAGGAGAAAACACACACCAACTTCACCAACATCAGCATCACACACATTGCAACACAGCACATGTACGCCCCCCCCCCCCTCTCTGTCACACACACGCACACACACACACACACAATGCTTAGTATAAGATGCTTTATAGAAAAGCTGCCAGTTTGGAGCCTAATTATGTTCTCCAGTCTCCGGACAAGTGCAGAAATCCCAGCAGCCTTCTTGTACTGTGTGTGTGTGTGTGTGTGTGTGTGTGTGTGTGTGCGTGTGTGTGCATTTGGATCACATCTGATATGACGATCCAGCGTTTTAAAATCCCTCAGATGAGATTCCGATCTGTGTGTGTGTGTGTGTGTGTGTGTGTGTGTTTCTGGGCAGCTTAAAAACTCCAGCTGTGTTCACTTTCATATACCATCACCACACACACACACACACACACACACACACAGATCGGAATCTCATCTGAGGGATTTTAAAACGCTGGATCGTCATATCAGATGTGATCCAAATGCACACACACGCACACACACACACACACACACACACACACACACACACACACACACTTCCTGTCCAGTCCAGCAGGGTCCACTTCATAATGGAGGTGGTACTGTACCTTTAAATGGGCGTGGAGTTCTGGATAGTACACACACACACACACACACACACACACACACACACACACACACACACACACACCAAGCAGGGTGTTTTGAACAACACCATTCCAGATCATCCTTTTTATGCAGCTTGGAGTCTTCCTTCATAACATGTGTACACACACACACACACACACACACACACACACAGAAGATGTCAAAGATTCTGTTTTTTTATCGCTTGCTCTCCATGTAGAAACCAGCCGGCCGGCCTGAACCCCCAAAACCGACCAGCCAACCAGGGTCATGCCATGTCAACTCCTCACCATTCCACCCATTTAAACGGAGCTTGGCGTAACTGTCCAGTTTCCCTTCTGAACGAATCCGCTTCTCGTCTTTTCCTCTCCAGTGAGCGACAGCTGCTTCAGGAACCTCGCTGAAGACCGCAGTGGAGTCAACCTGAAAGATCTCGTCCACGATCCTTCTCTGTGAGTAACCGTGGGCAACTACCCGCCTAAAAAAATACATTACAATCTCTCTCTCTCTCTCTTTCTCTCTCGCTCTCTCTCTCTCTCTCTCTCTCTCTCTCTCTCTCTTTCTCTCTCGCTCTCTCTCTCTCTCTCTCTCTCTCTCTCTCTTTCTCTCTGTGTTAATGTGTATGTCACGTCCCTGTCCTCGGACGAGACTTTCTGCAAGGACAGAGCCCCTCAGGCCCCGCCCCCATCTCAGAGGTCACTCACCATCGTGTAACGTGGCATTTAAATAATTGATGAATCTGGGGCCAATTACACACGCGCCACACTTGATATTTGACGGCGGCGGTGAGGGGAATCGGATTTACTGTACGTGGCAGAAAGTGTTTACTCACAAGTACACAACAACTACACAACCGCGGCACAGCAGCATCACAAGTACGCGACAACGCGGCACGGCAACCTCACAAGTACGCAACAACGCGGCACGGCAACCTCACAACTACACAACAACCGCGGCACGGCAACCTCACAAGTACGCGACAACGCGGCACGGCAACCTCACAAGTACGCAACAAACCGCGGCACGCCAACCTCACAAGTATGCAACAACCGCGGCACGGCAACCTCACAAGTACGCAACAACCGCGGCACGGCAACCTCACAAGTACGCAACAACCGCGGCACGGCAACCTCACAAGTACGCAAAAAACCGCGGCACGGCAACCTCACAACTACGCAACAACCGCGGCACACCAGCATCACAAGTACGCGACAACGCGGCACGGCAACCTCACAAGTACGCAACAACCGCGGCACGCCAACCTCACAAGTACGCAACAACCACGGCACGCCAACCTCACAAGTACGCGACAACGCGGCACGGCAACCTCACAAGTACGCAACAACCGCGGCACGCCAACCTCACAAGTACGCAACAACCGCGGCACGCCAACCTCACAAGTACGCAACAACCGCGGCACGGCAACCTCACAAGTACGCAACAACCGCGGCACGGCAACCTCACAAGTACGCAACAACCGCGGCACGCCAACCTCACAAGTACGCAACAACCGCGGCACGCCAACCTCACAAGTACGCAACAACCACGGTGCGGCAACCTCACAAGTACGCGGCACGCCAACCTCACAAGTACGCGACAACGCGGCACGGCAACCTCACAACTACACAACAACCGCGGCACGGCAACCTCACAAGTACGCGACAACGCGGCACGCCAACCTCACAAGTACACGACAACCGCGGCACGCCAACCTCACAAGTACGCGACAACGCGGCACGGCAACCTCACAACTACACAACAACCGCGGCACGGCAACCTAACAAGTACGCGACAACGCGGCACGGCAACCTCACAAGTACACAACAACTACACAACCGCGGCACAGCAGCATCACAAGTACGCGACAATGCGGCACGGCAACCTCACAAGTACG
The DNA here is from genome assembly GCF_900700375.1 of Denticeps clupeoides. Classification (NCBI taxonomy): domain Eukaryota; kingdom Metazoa; phylum Chordata; class Actinopteri; order Clupeiformes; family Denticipitidae; genus Denticeps; species Denticeps clupeoides. Next base: position 1,721,486 of record NC_041707.1, read on the forward strand.
CGACAACCGCGGCACACCAGCATCACAAGTACGCGACAACCGCGGCACGGCAACCTCACAAGTACGCGACAACGCGGCACGCCAACCTCACAAGTACACAACAACCGCGGCACGGCAACCTCACAAGTACGCGACAACGCAGCACGGCAACCTCACAAGTACGCAACAACTACACAACCGCGGCACACCAGCATCACAAGTACGCGACAACGCGGCTTGGCAACCTCACAAGTACGCGACAACGCGGCACGGCAACCTCACAACTACACAACAACCGCGGCACGGCAACCTCACAAGTACGCAACAACCGCGGCACGGCAACCTCACAACTACACAACAACCGCGGCACGGCAACCTCACAAGTACGCAACAACCGCGGCACGCCAACCTCACAAGTATGCAACAACCGCGGCACGGCAACCTCACAAGTACGCAACAACCGCGGCACGGCAACCTCACAAGTACGCAACAACCGCGGCACGGCAACCTCACAAGTACGCAAAAACCGCGGCACGGCAACCTCACAACTACGCAACAACCGCGGCACACCAGCATCACAAGTACGCGACAACGCGGCACGGCAACCTCACAAGTACGCAACAACCGCGGCACGCCAACCTCACAAGTACGCAACAACCACGGCACGCCAACCTCACAAGTACGCGACAACGCGGCACGGCAACCTCACAAGTACGCAACAACCGCGGCACGCCAACCTCACAAGTACGCAACAACCGCGGCACGCCAACCTCACAAGTACGCAACAACCGCGGCACGGCAACCTCACAAGTACGCAACAACCGCGGCACGGCAACCTCACAAGTACGCAACAACCGCGGCACGCCAACCTCACAAGTACGCAACAACCGCGGCACGCCAACCTCACAAGTACGCAACAACCACGGTGCGGCAACCTCACAAGTACGCGGCACGCCAACCTCACAAGTACGCAACAACCGCGGCACGCCAACCTCACAAGTATGCAACAACCGCGGCACGCCAACCTCACAAGTACGCAACAACCGCGGCACGCCAACCTCACAAGTACGCAGCAACGCGGCACGGCAACCTCACTACTACACAACATCCACGGCACACCAGCATCACAAGTACGCGACAACGCGGCACGGCAACCTCACAAGTACGCGACAACACGGCACGGCAACCTCACAACTACACGACAACCGCGGCACGGCAACCTCACAAGTACGCGACAACGCGGCACGGCAACCTCACAAGTACGCGACAACCGCGACACACCAGCATCACAACTACACAACAACCACGGCGCGCCAACCTCACAAGTACGCAGCAACGCGGCACGGCAACCTCACTACTACACAACATCCACGGCACACCAGCATCACAAGTACGCGACAACGCGGCACGGCAACCTCACAAGTACGCGACAACGCGGCACGGCAACCTCACAAGTACGCGACAACGCGGCACGCCAACCTCTCAAGTACACGACAACCGCGGCACGGCAACCTCACAAGTACGCGACAACGCGGCACGCCAACCTCACAAGTACACGACAACCGTGGCACGGCAACCTCACAAGTACGCGACAACGCGGCACGGCAACCTCACAAGTACGCGACAACGCGGCACGGCAACCTCACAACTACACAACAACCGCGGCACGGCAACCTCACAAGTACGCGACAACGCGGCACGCCAACCTCACAAGTACACGACAACCGCGGCACGCCAACCTCACAAGTACGCGACAACGCGGCACGGCAACCTCACAACTACACAACAACCGCGGCACGGCAACCTAACAAGTACGCGACAACGCGGCACGGCAACCTCACAAGTACACAACAACTACACAACCGCGGCACAGCAGCATCACAAGTACGCGACAATGCGGCACGGCAACCTCACAAGTACGCGACAACCGCGGCACACCAGCATCACAAGTACGCGACAACCGCGGCACGGCAACCTCACAAGTACGCGACAACGCGGCACGCCAACCTCACAAGTACACAACAACCGCGGCACGGCAACCCTCACAAGTACGCGACAACGCAGCACGGCAACCTCACAAGTACGCAACAACTACACAACCGCGGCACACCAGCATCACAAGTACGCGACAACGCGGCTTGGCAACCTCACAAGTACGCGACAACGCGGCACGGCAACCTCACAACTACACAACAACCGCGGCACGGCAACCTCACAAGTACGCAACAACCGCGGCACGGCAACCTCACAACTACACAACAACCGCGGCACGGCAACCTCACAAGTACGCAACAACCGCGGCACGCCAACCTCACAAGTATGCAACAACCGCGGCACGGCAACCTCACAAGTACGCAACAACCGCGGCACGGCAACCTCACAAGTACGCAACAACCGCGGCACGGCAACCTCACAAGTACGCAAAAACCGCGGCACGGCAACCTCACAACTACGCAACAACCGCGGCACACCAGCATCACAAGTACGCGACAACGCGGCACGGCAACCTCACAAGTACGCAACAACCGCGGCACGCCAACCTCACAAGTACGCAACAACCACGGCACGCCAACCTCACAAGTACGCGACAACGCGGCACGGCAACCTCACAAGTACGCAACAACCGCGGCACGCCAACCTCACAAGTACGCAACAACCGCGGCACGCCAACCTCACAAGTACGCAACAACCGCGGCACGGCAACCTCACAAGTACGCAACAACCGCGGCACGGCAACCTCACAAGTACGCAACAACCGCGGCACGCCAACCTCACAAGTACGCAACAACCGCGGCACGCCAACCTCACAAGTACGCAACAACCACGGTGCGGCAACCTCACAAGTACGCGGCACGCCAACCTCACAAGTACGCAACAACCGCGGCACGCCAACCTCACAAGTATGCAACAACCGCGGCACGCCAACCTCACAAGTACGCAACAACCGCGGCACGCCAACCTCACAAGTACGCAACAACCGCGGCACGGCAACCTCACAAGTACGCAACAACCGCAGCACGCCAACCTCACAAGTACGCAACAACCGCGGCACGGCAACCTCACAAGTACGCAACAACCGCGGTACGGCAACCTCACAAGTACGCAACAACCGCGGCACGCCAACCTCACAAGTACGCAACAACCGCGGCACGCCAACCTCACAAGTACGCAACAACCGCGGCACGCCAACCTCACAAGTACGCAACAACCGCGGCACGCCAACCTCACAAGTACGCAACAACCGCGGCACGGCAACCTCACAAGTACGCAACAACCGCGGCACGCCAACCTCACAAGTACGCAACAACCACGGTGCGCCAACCTCACAAGTACGCGGCACGCCAACCTCACAAGTACGCAACAACCGCGGCACGCCAACCTCGCAAGTACGCAACAACCGCGGCACGCCAACCTCGCAAGTACGCAACAACCGCGCCACGCCAACCTCGCAAGTACGCAACAACCGCGGCACGCCAACCTCACAAGTACGCAACAACCACGGTGCGCCAACCTCACAAGTACGCGGCACGCCAACCTCACAAGTACGCAACAACGCGGCACGCCAACCTCGCAAGTACGCAACAACCACGGCACGCCAACCTCACAAGTACGAGACAACCGCGGAACGCCAACCTCACAACTACACAACAACCGCAGCACGGCAACCTCACAAGTACGCGACAATGCGGCACGCCAACCTCACAACTACACGACAACCGCGGCACGCCAACCTCACAAGTACGCAACAACCGCGGCACGCCAACCTCACAAGTACGCAACAACCGTGGCACGGCAACCTCACAAGTACGAGACAACCGCGGAACGCCAACCTCACAACTACACAACAACCGCGGCACGCCAACCTCACAACTACACAACAACCGCAGCACGGCAACCTCACAAGTACGCGACAATGCGGCACGCCAACCTCACAACTACGCAACAACTGCGGCACGCCAACCTCACAAGTACGCGGCAACGCGGCACGCCAGCCTCACAAGTACGCAACAACGCGGCACGCCAGCCTCACAAGTACGCAACAACGCGGCACGCCAGCCTCACAAGTACGCAACAACGCGGCACGCCAGCCTCACAAGTACGCAACAACGCGGCACGCCAGCCTCACAAGTACGCAACAACGCGGCACGCCAACCTCACAAGTACGCAACAACCGTGGCACGCCAACCTTACAAGTACACGGCAACCACGGTGCGTCAACCTCACAAGTACACAACTACAGCACGTCAACTACACAACTGTGGCACGCCAGCATCACAAGTATGCGCCAACCGTTGCACGCCAACCTCACAAGTACACACCAACCTTACAAGTACACGCTAACCACAACACGCCAACCTCACAAGTTCACAACAACTACAGCACGGCAACTACACAAACGTGGCACACCAGCATCACAAGTATGCGACAACCGTGGCACACCAACCTCACAAGTACACAACAACTACGGCACGCCAACTACACAACCGCGGCACGCCAGCATCACAAGTACGCGACAACTGCGGCACGGCAACCTCACAAGTACGCGACAACTGCGGCACGGCAACCTCACAAGTACGCGACAACCGTGACACGGCATCCTCACAAGTACGCAACAACCGCGACACGCCAACCTCACAACTACACAACAACTACAGCACGCCAACCTCACAAGTATGTGACAACGGCATGCCAACTTCACAACTACATGCAAACCATGGCACCCCAACCTCACAAGTACACAACAACCATGGCACGCCAACCTCACAAGTACACGGCAACAGCGGCACGCCAACCTTACAACTACACAACATTTATCAGACGCCCTTATCCAGAGCGACTTACAATCAGTAGTTACAAGGGACAGTCCCCCCCTGGAGACACTCAGGGTTAAGTGTCTTGCTCAGGGACACGATGGTAGTAAGTGGGGTTTGAACCCGGGTCTTCTGGTTCATAGGCGAGTGTGTTACCCACTAGGCTACTACCACCCCCCTACACGCCAACCCCATAACTACAGCATGGTAGTACACGACAACTACAGCACGGCAACTACAAAACCGCTGCTCACAAACCTTACAAGTACATGACAACTGCGGCACGCCAACCCCACAAATACACAACAACTACAGCACACTAACTACACAACCACAGCACGACAGCCTCACAAGTAGGGCTGCAACAACGAATCGATTGAATTGATTAAAATCGATTACTAAAAGAGTTGGCAACTAATTTCCTAATCGGTTCGTTATGTCGCGCGACGCGGAGACGTTTGATTATTAAAAAAAAAAACTTTATTTGAGCGCGGAGTGAACACACTCGGTCTCTCTCACGCACAGATGCTAGCAGAGTTTGGCGCATCATAGACAGCGCGGAGCAAAAACTAAAAAAAACAAGCGGAGGTAGAGGACAGATACATGGCGGAGGTAGAGAAATCTGCGCGAAAATATGCAAAAGCGACATGGCATGGCACGGGAGCACCACGGCAATGATCCTGCACCTGAAACGCGTGTTTAATGAGGAGGAAGAAGGGAGTTCAGCAGCAGGGGAAGTCACTACAGAATCCTACTTTAGTTCCGCTGTGAAGTGAGGAACGTAATGTCCCTGGTGCTGGTGTTTACTCGTTATCCAGCTTGACAGGCATGACAAGTTAGCGTTAGCGCGTTAATAACAGTAGTAAAGCAGGGCTGCTATAGTTACTTTGCATTTAAAGACTGAAGACATGTTTTTATTCACTATTAGTTTTCTTACCCCATTGGCAGATCTTTTTGCTTGTTTTAAACAAACAATCACTTAATTCTGAGATGTTTTATCAGAAAACAAGACATCATTTCTTATGCTATTTCATGTGTCTAGTAAGTTTGTGCACTTTTTTGAATAAAGGGTTGGAAATGAATGCTTTTCTTGTTTTTTTATTTTTATTTTTTAAATTATCCGATTATACGATTAATAAAAAAAATAATTGACAGATTAATCGATTATTAAAATAATCGTTAGTTGCAGCCCTACTCACAAGTACTCGACAACCACAGCACGCAAGCCTCACCACTACACAACAACTACAGCACGGCAACTACACAACCACGACACGCCAGCCTCACAAGTACACGTCAACCACGACACGCCAGCCTCACAAGTACACGGCAACCACGGCACGCCAGCCTCACAACTACGCAACAACTACAGCACGCCAGCCTCACAAGTACACGGCAACCACGGCACGCCAGCCTCACAACTACGCAACAACTACAGCACGCCAGCCTCACAAGTACACAACAACCACGACATGCCAGCCTCACAAGTACACAACAACTACAGCACACCAACTACACAACCACAGCATGCCAGCCTCACAAATACATGCCAACCACGGCACGCCAGCCTCACAACTACACAACAACGACACGCCAGCCTCACAAGTACACGGCAACCACGGCACACCAGCCTCACAAGTACATGCCAACCACGGCACGCCAGCCTCACAACTACACAACAACTACAGAACGCCAACTACACAACCGCGGCATGCCAGCCTCACAAGTACACTGGAACCACGTCATGCCAACCTCAACAACCACAAGCCAACCAATGGTGGCCTAGTGGGCAAAGGAGCGGACCCGTATTCTAACGGTTGCTGGTTCGAATCCTTAATGCCAAGGTGCCTCCCTGGGCACCTGTCATGACTGCCCACTGCATCACAATAAGGTGATGGGTTAAATGCAGAGGACACAGTTTGTTGTGTCAGTGTGTGCTGTGCTTGCTATGTATCACAATGACTTCACTTTCACTTTTTTTTCCTCAACTACACAGTATTTTAAAAATGTTGTCTTTACGGTGACTGGGTTAAAAGTGAACGTGGTGGTCAGAACAGTGCTTTCCATGGGTCAATTACAGTGTGGGTCGAGGTACAGGAGGGGGCGTTCAGAATCAGCGTCGGGGTCCAGGTGGCCAAACGGCAACATCGAGGTTAGAATGTCAGGCATGGGAGTTTAATCCAGGGCAGAGAAGAAGCAAACAGCAACTAAGGAACAAATTTACAATGATGAGCAAGCAAGTATTCAAGATGGCCGGCAAGTATTTATAGAGGCCTCGTCCTCATCTGTTTGTGGGTGTGTGCCCCCTGCTGGCGGGGAAGTGGAATGGGAACCGTGATACAACCACCATATGCACGGTAACTTCACAACAACCATCACATGCACATGATGGACAAGGGGTAGCTCATGCCTCTTCTGTACTGCAGTTCACACATTGACTATAGATTCCATGTGAACTTTGTGTCCCTTGATAGCGCACCAGTCCTTCAGTGGGGTGTGATGTAACATCCCTGAAATGCGGTCAGTTACAAATCCTTCCCCCACTCTGGGAAAATCCCTTCCGCTCTGAATAAGATGGATGTCAGAATGGATTAAAAAGTGAAGTGAAGGCTCTGCAATTCTCTTGTGGCTTGATTCTGCAAAACGTGAACCCCGTGTGAATGGAACGGTTTTTGTCATCGTTTTTTTTTTACTTTATTGTATCCGATATTTCAATGGCTGTGGTTTGGGAAAAAAAGGCGCTTCAATCAGCCGTTTATACGTGTGCTTCACAGACCACACCCCCTTGAGAAATCGGACAGGACTGTGCCGTAGGGGTGTGGAAGCTGATGGATGTGAAACTTGCTGAACTCACCGTTTCTGTTCCTCTCATTTGATCTGAGGTCTAATTCGTCTCCTGATTGGTGCATTTCTGAAGATTAAACAGCCCCTGTGTTTTTCGTTCTGCCCACAGGCTTGGCGGCATCATTGCTGCATACAAAATCGTCCCTGATGAGATCGATGAGATAAAGGTAAAAATGATGTTTCCTGTGACATTACTGTGACAATACTTTTCGTGTAGCATTACACTACATTCATGACATTTCCTGTAACGCTGCATCCACTACAATTCATTAAGCATTACACTGTATTAACTACATTTCCAATATCCCTACACTACACCCACTACATTTCCTGTAACATTAAACCACATCCTTTACATTTCCTGTAAAGTTAAACTACATCTACTGCAAATCCTGTAGCAATGCACTGCATCCTCTGCTTTCTTTCTTCTTGTAACACATATGATACCGCATTTCCCTCTGAAAAATATTTGTTGTATTAGTTTACTTGTCACATACATAGTCATGAAGTGAATCCTAACCCTGTATGTATATATGTTTTACATCTGTATATGTTCATATATATATATGTGTGTGTATACACACACACACACAGGGTGGGCCATTTATATGGATACACCTTAATAAAATGGGAATGGTTGGTGATATTAACGTCCTGTTTGTGGCACATTAGTATATATGAAGGGGCAAACTTTTCAAGATGGGTGGTGACCATAGTGGCCATTTTGAAGTTGGCCATCTTGGTTCCAACTTTGTTTTTTTCAATAGGAAGAGGGTCATGTGACATCAAATTTATTGGTAATTTCACAAGAAAAACAGTGGTGTGCTTGGTTTTAACATAACTTCATTATTTCATGAGTTTTCTGACCACTTATAAAATGTGTTCAATGTCACCAACCATTCCCACTTTATTAAGGTGTATCCATATAAATGACCCACCCTGTATATATGTAAGAGAGGACCTGTAGATCCCCATGTGCAGGACAGCTGAGCAGGGATGGTGGCAGGGATGTAGACACTAAGTGGTTGCAATTCGAAGACAGACTCAGTTTATTAAATTATATATAAAAAAAACTTCAATAAACAGTTTTAGAATATAAATAACAAAACAGAAGTCAACCTAAAAATCGCCAATAAAACTCTGCTCTCTTTTCATTTCTCTCATCTTGGGCCAGCCTTTATGGTCCTGGACAAAAATAGGACATTAATTAAAAATACATGAATTATCTTTACAAAAAGCATTTAAGCAGTTCTTAATAAATCATATTGTGCATTCATCTAATAATAAACATTTAAAACATTGCCCAATCATTAATTTATAAATAATTTGACCTTTTTACCTATAACCCCCTCTGCCTCAACGCCACCATGGTACATTCTTAGCTCCGCCCTTCACTAGCAGCCAGGAAACTTTTAAAACGCTCCACAGTCCTTTACTGTGACTAAACTACCTTTATTAGTCTGGCTGCTTTACTAACCTGGTTAGGGCACGAGCTAAACACCAGTGACAGTTTTACCGTTACTGTTACTGGTAACAGGCGCTGGCTCTGTGACAATATAATACATAACATTTGTACATAGAGGGGTAGACGAAGAGCACAAAGTCCCAGGTTCAAGCCCCACTTACTACCATCGTGTCCCTGAGCATGACTCTTATCCCTGAGTGTGTCCAGGGGGGGACTGTCCCTGAGTGTTACGCTAGAATCCTGGCTACAAAAGTAAAAAGTGTATAAAGTGACAATGCGGTATAGATCACTAGCGTAGGAGCTGCATTAGTAGAACCTGTCAGGGTGATCTGGACGATGGACTGTGTGTTTGTGGGACAGGAGACACTGGTGGACTGGTGTGATGATAAGGAGCTCAACCTCATCCTGACCACTGGAGGCACCGGCTTCGCCCCGCGGGATGTCACTCCGGAGGTAGGGAGGCGTCCTCATCACAAAGCACTGAGCGACTGTCTGAGGTTCACTTGTGAATTAGTGTGTGTGTGTGTAAAACAATTTGATAATATGTGGTGTGTGTGTGTGTGTGTATGTGTGTGTGTGTTTTCAGGCCACCAGAGAAGTGATTGAGAGGGAGGCTCCAGGAATGGCCCTCGCTATGCTGATGGGTTCTCTTAATGTTACACCCCTCGGCATGCTGTCCAGGTAAGAGAAAGACATACAATCTGTCTCTCTCACACACACACACACACACACTGCTGATGTCTGTTTGGTTTTCTCTTCAGGCCGGTGTGTGGAATCAGAGGGAAAACCCTCATCATTAATCTCCCTGGCAGCAAGAAGGGCTCACAGGTGTGTGTGTGTGTGTTTCTGAAATATATAAACTTCTGTGCCACGTCTGTGATTATTGCACTATACTGTGTGAGTCTCTCACACACACACACACACACTGACTGACTGGTCAGGATGACGGTCACTGCAGGGTGAACAGTGGCAGTAAGTCTGATCTCAGCTTCTCGCCGCTCCCTTCAGGAGTGTTTCCAGTTCATCCTGCCAGCGCTTCCTCATGCCATCGACCTCCTGCGGGATGCGGTGGTCCGGGTGAAGGAGGTCCACAATGCCCTGGGGGACCTGCCCTCCCCACCCCCACCGCTGTCCCCTCTGCCACCGGTCACCAGCCCACACAAGCAGATGGAGGACAAGGGCGTCCAGTGCGAAGAGGAGGACGAGGAGAAGAAGGACAGCGGCGTGGCGTCCACCGAGGACAGCGGCTCCTCCCACATTACTGCAGCCGCCATCGCTGCCAAGGTAACTTCTGTCGGAGGGGTCAGGGGTCAGGCTGAAGACTTGGCTGTGTCAGTGAAGCCAGACCTTCAGTGACCATTCCAAACACGCTGTCATCATCTCCACCATCATCATTCTCCATGTGTGTGACACCACACACACCACTGTGTTCGCAACCTGAGTGTCTTTGTCTGATATTTGTTTCCGTGTATGCGATACATAAATACATGTGTGTGTTTGTGTTGTGGTGTGTGTGTGTGTGTGTGTGTGTGGTTCATCTCATTAGCTGTTGTGCGTCACTGTCCACCCTTAGAGCATGAAGCCCACCTCCAGCTACGCTGCTGTCATGGGGAAGGGTGGGCAGTCCACACCTGGTCTCCTGCCCCGTCCCCCTGCCCATTTCACCTGTTGCTGTGGAGACCAGTCGGTAAGACTCCACCTCCATGCCATGTGATTCCCGACGCCACTCCCCCATTGTTGTGGAGAACACGTCTGGCCGGTTGAGTTGAGGCAAAATAATTCACAACCATCTTCCTTTCAGATCCCAGACTCCATCATTTCACGAGGCGTGCAGGTGTTGCCACGAGATACAGCCTCCCTCAGCACCACGCCCTCAGAGTCGCCACGTGCCCAGCCCTCGCGGTTCTCCACTGCCTCCTGCCCCACCCCCAAGGTAAGTGGCTCCACCCTCTTTTTTTTTTTTACCCACTCCATCTTACATTCTTGTATTCCACCTCAAAGCTCCATCTCACAGCTGTACCGTGGCTTCATCAGAAATCCTCCTCCTGAAGATTCATCCAGTTGCTTAACACCTCCCATTCCCCCCGCAGCATGGGATTCCAACACCGGTCACCTGATTACAAAGGGGCGGGCTCTTTGGTCTCCATAGATGCTTGACTAATGCGGATTTGTTGTTTCTGTGTGTTTCTCTGCAGAGTCGGTTATTTGGATTATGGATTATTTGTCTATATCTGTAGAGTGGGAGGAGGGGCATTCGTTCATTCGTTCATTCCCATCAGTCTGAACTCTGCTGGTGTACTGTTCCACAATTCCATTCTCATCCGACATGTGAGTTGCAGGTGGTGCCGTAGCAACAGAGACGCGTATCCTGGGTTGCAGTGTAGCGCTGCCATCTATATTCTGCCTCTCTCGCTCTCTCTCTCTCTCTCTCTCTCTCTCTCTCTCTCTATATGTCTGCGTGTGTGGGTGCACATCTGTAAATTATTATAGTTTCTCCGAAGACTCTACTATTAGACTAGTTTGTACTCTGTACCCTTTCTCGTGGGTTCTGTTGTTTGTGTCTGTGTCCACCCTGAGAAGCTAATAATATGCAGTTGCATGTGACCATTGGAAATGAATAATAGTTTTGTGTTAAATGTGCTGTAAATAACCTGTAACATTGATATTCTTATATATAGTCACTTCCAAGAAGCGCTGTTAAAAGGATATATAGAGATATACTATACCACTCGTCCTCCGGCTGCTCCCGCCAGGGGTCACCACAGCGGATTGTGTGCTGTGGCTCACTTGGAAGACTGCGCGTGGTGACTTGCTGGTACACCGTCGCAACGTGACTCGCTGGATTGCTGTTGCATGGTGACTCGCTGGTGGCTGTGTCTAGCTGGGACGCCGTGACTGGCTGAGGTGCCGGCGCACCGTGACTCGCTGACACTCTTCTGGCGGCTGTGACTCGCTTGGACACTGTCATGCTGAGACTAGCTGTGCGGCTGAGACTAGCTGTGTGGCTGAGACTCGCTTGGACACCGTCACACTGAGACTCGCTGGTGGTTGTGTCTAGCTGGGACGCCATTGTGCTGTGACTCGCTTGGACACCATCACGCTGAGACTCGCTGGTGGCTGAGACTCGCTGAGACTCACTGGCGGCTGAGACTCGGTTGGACACCATCGCGCTGAGACTTGCTGGCGGCTGAGACTCGCTTGGACACCGTCGCGCTGAGACTCGCTGGCGGCTGAGACTCGCTGAGACTCACTGGCGGCTGAGACTCGCTTGGACACCGTCATGCTGAGACTCGCTGGTGGCTGAGACTCGCTTGGACACCGTCGTGCTGAGACTCGCTGGTGGCTGAGACTCGCTTGGACACCGTTGCGCTGAGACTCGCTGGCGGCTGAGACTCGCTGAGACTCGCTGGCGGCTGAGACTCGCTGAGACTCACTGGCGGCTGAGACTCGCTTGGACACCGTCATGCTGAGACTCGCTGGTGGCTGAGACTCGCTTGGACACCGTCGCGCTGAGACTCGCTGGTGGCTGAGACTCGCTGAGACTCACTGGCGGCTGAGACTCACTTGGACACCATTGCGCTGAGACTCGCTGAGACTCGCTGAGACTCTCTGGCGGCTGAGACTCGTTTGGACACCGTCACGCTTAGACTCGCCGGCAGCTGAGCCTCGTTGGGACACCAAAAGTGTCTCGCCGGGACGGCGTGACTTCCTTGGATGGCATTGTGCTGTGACTCGCTGGGACACCGTTGCACGGTCACTCGCTAAGGCGCCATCGCATGCCGACTCGACGCAAAAATAATGTGTTTTCTTGTGTCTTCTTATAACATAACAGACACGTACACACACTGGGCGCGTGGTGTAGAGTGTGTATGTGTGTGTTGAGGAACATCTGGTCTTCTCTGTGGTTGGAGTGGAGAGTAGATTCCATCTGTCCTCTTCTCTCCATATTTCGGTTGTCCCGTTGCTCTTATTTGGTTCATATCTTCATTTTCTCCGCTTTTATTCCCTCCTGTTTTAAATTGAAGTCAGTTCCCTTCACTTATCTTCACTCATCTTCTTTCGTCTGTTATCTCTCTGCTTCCTCTCCATCTTTATGTCTCCCTCCCTCCCCCTCGCCTTCCCACAGACTCCCTCTCAAGTGTGTGTGTGTGTGTGTGTGTGTGTGTTGGAGCCCAGAGCTCCCTTCTCTGTTGTTCTGTCAGGATCAGCCATGGTAAGCTCCGTCTCTTCTTCCTGCATGCAGCGTGCATCACTGCATCTTAAACTCTGTGTGTGTGTGTGTGTGTGTGTGTGTGTGTGTGTGATAGAGAGATTTTGCATTAAGACGATCCATTTCTCAGATGCTGGGGGAGGTTCTGTCTGATTTCAGTCTCCTCTGCTCTTCGTCCAACATGGACACGGATCCCTGCAAATGACCTGATGGCGGTCATTTTTATTACCTGTATTACTGGACTAGGCTGACTATTTTTTTAACTTCATGGTCCAATGTCAGCATCACACAGGTTTCTGGAGGTTCCGTATCGTATTCGCCTTCATCGCTGTAGAGAGGAAATATTCACACACCAGCCAGTGTTTGTTCATTCTGCTTGATTATGCAAATGAAGGACATGAACACACTGTGTGTGTGTGTTTGTCAGAAAGCATGCTCTGCTTTTCAGCAGACACCGTTGTGATGTGTCCTCATGTGTAGTCAGTGGAGCATGCAGATCGACCACACACACACACACACACACATTCAGAAATGATCATTTCTCAACCACAGTTCTTTTGTTTGTGTGTGTGTGTGTGTGTGTGTGTGTGTGTGTACACTCATGCGAAAATGCGCGTGTGTGTGTACTTTTTCTGCTCACCGAGGCGTTAAGCACTTTCCATGCCGCCTCTAGGGAGTGTGTGTGTATGTGTGTGTGTGTGTGTGTGTGTGTGTGTGTGTGAAGAGGATGAAAATGTTGCTGAGTGGGAAAGAACTGTGGATTTACTGATTTTGGAGGTGGGGACTGAGGAAATCAACAAAAGTTTCTTAATGACCGTCAGAGTCAGTGTGTGTGTGTGTGTGTGTGTGTGTGTGTGTGGTTCTGAACAGAAAACAGTACATGCTCCTGTCTTCTCTAGACGTGCATTACAGACACAGTCTGAGTTTTCTAGACTCTGTCTTTAACAGAAGTTCACCAGCAACAGCAGTTGCATTTACAGCATTTACCCTGATCCAGAGCGTCTTACAGTCAGTAGTTACAGGGACAGTCCCCCCCTGGAGACACTCAGGGTTAAGCGTCTTGCTCAGGGACACGATGGTTGCTACCCTGTGGGTCAGTTCTGCATCAAATACACACTCATCACATTAACACACACACAAACTGTACATACTCATCATAGTGAAACACACATAAACCCAGCACACACTCATCACATTAACACACACACACACACCATACACATTCATCACATTAACACACTCACACACCCCATACACATTCATCACATTAACACACACACACACACACTCATCACATTAACACACACACAAACTGCACATACTCATCATAGTGAAACACACATAAACCCAGCACACACTCATCACATTAACACACACATACACACTCATCACATTAACACACACACAAACTGCACATACTCATCATAGTGAAACACACATAAACCCAGCACACACTCATCACATTAACACACATACACACACCCATACACACTCATCATATTAACACACACACAAACTCTACATACTCATCATAGTGAAACACACATAAACCCAGCACACACTCATCACATTAACACACACACCATACACATTCATCATATTAACACACTCACACACCCCATAAACATTCATCACATTAACACACTCACACACCCCATACACACTCATCACATTAACACACACATAAACCCAGCACATACTCATCACATTAGCACACACACACACACACACACACTCATCACATTAACACACACACAAACTGTACATACTCATCATAGTGAAACACACATAAACCCAGCACACACTCATCACATTAATACACACACACACACACACACATACACACTCATCACATTAACACACACACAAACTGTACATACTCATCATAGTGAAACACACATAAACCCAGCACACACTCATCACATTAACACACACACACACACACACACACACACCCATACACACTCATCACATTAACACAGAAATCCCGTACACACAAACCCCGCACACACTTATCACATTGGTCCTCTGTATTTAACCATCACCCTTGGTGAGCAGTGGGCACCATGACAGGCGCCCGGGGAGCAGTGTGTGGGGACGGGACCTTCATCAGGGGGACCTCAGTGGCACCTTGGCGGTTCGGGATTCAAACCCACAACCTTCTGATTACGGGTCCACTTCCTTAATCACTAGGACACCACTGCCCCATATAAACCATGTATACACTCATCACATTAACACACACACCCTGCACACACTCATCACATCCACATAAACCCATGACATTTTTTCATCACACAGATACACTCGCTCCACATGTGCATGACATCTGAACACACACCCTGCACACTCATCACAGCTGGTCGACAGGAACTGACCACTGATCAGTGAGCTACAGGTTCCATGGTGTAGGTTTGTGATTGTCACACTGTGGCCAGGTCGTGTCAGGTTGCGTTTTCATGTCACACTCCTGCCCCTTACTGGACATATTTCCCCCCTGCACTGCACCGCTTCTCCATTCTTCTTCTCCTCCAGTCCCATCATCACATCTTCCTTCAAGTAATTATAGTGACCGTGGTGCGTGTGCGTGTGTTTAGTTTGGTTAAGCGTACTGGTTGTGTGTCTTACGTGAAGTAAAGTAAAAAGTTCTGAGGTGTGTGTTCTGAATGCGCATGACAGAGTGTGTGTGTGTGTGTGTGTGTGTGTGTGTATGACATATCCAGCGTAAAGTTAATGTCCTGTGGGTTTCTCCAGGCCTCTCGAAGAGAGTTCAGGGCAAACCTGGACGAGGTCATCACGCTCAAGTCAAGGTATTCTACCTTGGACCAGGTAAACACACACACACTCACACACCAACACTTGTATGCACACACACACACACACACACACACACACACACCTACATCCCAGGAACCGGAAGAGCATGCTTTATCTCTTTTGATAATTTTTTCCATGGTGCTGCTGCACCTGTTACTGAGAAACTTCGGAAATTGCCTCCGTCTCACACTCGTGGATCAGCTCCGCCCGACGTTCTCTTTCAGTCTAGGGAAACGGACACTTAACCCTCTAATCCGGCTGTTCCTTAGCAACATCATTCATCAGCGGGCGGTCACGTGACCACGGACCTGACTGTGGCGTGTAATAAGGTGGGCCGATGTTTGAAGGGCGATGGCATTATATTTTAATAGCAGGACATTAACACACACACACACACACACACACGTGGCGCCAGGTCAGGTGGTCAGCAGCAGGCTCCGTCCGCTCTTGCCGCCGTTTGGCTGTTTGTGTCTCCTGGTTTGGTGGCGCTTTGCGTGCCCTCGGCCGCTGCGTTTGTGCCGTTGCGTGGTCCGTGGTGACGGCAGTGTGGTGGTGTCGGTGTTGTGTTACCTGTGTTGTAGGGGGTGGGGGTGAGTTGTGGGTCCACTGCTGTGTCTGTTGTAAACCCTGTTGTTTCTGTCCGTGTGGAAGCTCCACTCTAGGCTGGAGGGGCTCAGGACTGAGCGGCGCGGCCACCGGACCTTCGACTCGCGAGTAACTATTCCACCCGAGCGACAGGAGACACGTCACCCTCCACCCACCCTCTCTCTCTCTCTCTCTCTCTCTCCCTCCCTCTCTCCATCCTCCATTAAACGTGTGCGGTGTGTTCAGTGTTCCGTTTGGTTCTGTAGACTCGTCCGTCCCGTCTAGACGCTTGTGTCTCTGCTGTTTTGTTTCTTTTCTGTTTTCTGCTGCACTGCTGTAGGAGCTGCTCGGCCCGAGCTCCACCTCCACCTCTCCATCCGTCTCTCTCTGTCCATTTGTTTACCTCTCTCTCTCTCTCTCTCTCTCAGCCTGCCACTCGTCTGTGTTTGAGTTCTCGCCCTCGCACACTAGTTAAGAGGCTCTGAGGTTTTTTTGTAGAGGAGCCCCTCCCTCTAGGCCACGCATCATGTGTTGAGGTCACAGGTCATACGGGGGTGGGGTGGGGCTTAGGGTGGAGGTTCCACCTGAAACACAGTAACGGTTCACAGACAGAACCAGACATGAACTCAACCATTCGTGGCCTGAGGGAAAAATATTTTATTGTATTGCTCTAGTCTGTATTATTATTATTTATTTGTTTTGTATTATTATTGTTGTTGTTATTATTATTATTATTATCAATACACCTGCACAGTTAGTTCTAATATTCAGAACTGCTCAGTGTTATATGGTGCTTGTTTGGGTTGTAGCTTTCTGACATGAATCATAATGTCATCCTGTTGTCATGATTATGATGATGATAATAATAATGATGATGATGATGATGATGATGTGGCTGTAGAACAGTAGAGGAATAGACGTGACCGTTGTGGTTCTTCTGTCCGTGTGAAATTGACTGTTCTGATTCGGTCACCAGGGAAGATGGATGGAGAACATCGGCTCCTCCCGTCTCACCCAGACCACCTCCTCTTCTCCTGTCCCTCGTTCCGCAGTCCTCCGCTTCCTCAACCTCCTCTTCCTCTGTCTCTCTCTCCTTCTCCCTCTTTATAGGTGCAGTCACGATGTGGCAGCAAAGAGAACATCCTGAGATCCAGTAAGTGTGTGTGTGTGTGTGTGTGTGCGTTGGGGCAGATGAATAGTTCTGTCTTGAATTATAAAGACTGTCTATTCTGACGTTTTTCAGGTCATAGCGCGGTAGACATCACCAAAGTGGCCCGGAGGCACCGCATGTCACCCTTCCCCCTGACCTCCATGGACAAGGCCTTCATCACTGTGCTGGAGATGACCGCAGTGTTGGGGACCGAGATCATCAACTACAGGGGTGAGGAGCAGCAGATCATCAGCGTCTCGTCCTTCCTGGACACACACAGGCCACGCCTCATTTCATTCTAGAGTGTGTGTGTGTGTGTGTGTCACTGTCCCATCATCGTCACCAGATGAATTAGTGACTGTAACCACGCCACCAGACCAACAGATAGTGTGTGTTCATTAGCGCTGGGGGACTAACTGGGAATTTCCAGTTCCAGAGCATCACACACACACACACACATCTTCATGCAAAGGCCTTACCGAAATTGAATTATCTCTGCATGTCCTGGTGAGTAGCGGCTGGTGTTCTTGGAATAATGAAATGTTCAGATAATAATTGATTTTACTGAGGATCCTCAGGTCCTTTGATGTACACCATGAACATCTTCAGATGACTTGCCTTCTGAAGCTCCATCTTCATGCTTCGTCATGTTGCTGTGCGCTTGTGCCGCAGTTGACTTCTGTGTTGCTCTGTGCGTATTCATGTCTGTGTATTGGTATGTGTTTTTGGGTGTGTGTGTGTGTGTGTGTGTGATTGGGGGACGTTGTGTGTAACGTGTCTGAGTTGCCCCTCCTGCGTACAGCAGGACTCCGGGCCGCTGAGCCGAGCCTCGCGCTGCACCATAAAACCGTGTGGCCCCTCCCAGGCCTGGACTGGAAAAAAGCCCCTCAGTCGGCCACCCTGGGGCCAAAATCCAACAAGAGAGGTGTAGCCCATGCCAGCCCACCCCCCTGGCATCACACAGGTACAGCACTGGGGAAGGGGGCAGTGGGCACAGATAAGCAGAGGGCCAAGCAGAGCGCAGTTCCACCCCCAGACCAGCAGTGGCCTGTAGAGCGCCGCTGCTTTCCCCCGCTGCATGATGCGGCTGCTGCTTGTGATGTTGCCATGGTAACGCCGATGCCATCGCTGTGCCCACTTGCTCCCCATGCTGCTCAGCTGATGACCTCCGGCGCCAGTTTCTGCACAGAAACTGATCCCAGGCGCAGCATGGAGACCAGTGGGGTTGGAGGGGAGGAGCTTCCACCTTCCTCATGCTTTCTCTCCTGCCATTTTGTTTTTAGAAGGCCCTTCCTCCACCGTCCGACCATCCGTCCGTCCATCCGTGTCTGTTCCTGTTCTCATTGCTCTCGCTCACTGCTGCCATTCCTTCACGCGTACTCATGCCGAATTCCCCAACAGTTTATATCTGTGCTAAGGTCATTAAAACTAATAATCAATGGTGCTTTTAAAGTGACCGACTTGCATTAGTGAACAGCATATTTCCACATTTCCAGCTACCATAGTCATTTGCATTAATAATGTCTGATGCGGAAACTGTACGTAGTTCTACTGTTCAAGCTGCTGGATTACGATTGTTGATTATAGTTTGCGAAATTCAGCCTCGATGTCACCACACTGATGAATATAGTGGAAGCTGTACACATTTTCTTTATGGTCATTTAGTCCCTCCAGTTTTTCGCAATTTTGCAATCATGTCAATTCCTGCAAAATCAGCAATTTAGTGCATATTTTCAATCCTAATGCACAATTTTCGCCAAAAAATTACCCCGAAATCACCCCAAAAAATTGGGAAATCATGGGGGAACTGGTTAATGTTCGTATTGTGAGAAAAATACAAACAATATGATCAGGGAGAACATGATTGTAGTAAGTTAGTTAGTTCCTGACTACCCAGCAGAAAACAACACTACAAACCATTAGCATCCTTGGACCATTAGCCATTTTTACGTTTTTCGTAGCAGGATAGTTGCAGGTTGACTTTTCTCAGCTACAATCTGGACTCTTTTTCTGACTCAAATTTTTTTTGTTAAATGGCTGGACTGATCTCCTTTGTTGTTTTATTGTGCTGGTATCCATAGTGTTTGAGTTGAGCATGAGCGACAAAATGACTGCAGTAACACACAGGTATGTGTGTGTAAGTGTGTGTCTCATATTTCATGATATCTTATCCTGTATCCCCCTGTAGATGGGATGGGTCGGGTTCTGGCCCAGGACGTTTATGCCAAAGACAACCTGCCCCCCTTCCCAGCCTCAGTAAAAGACGGATACGCTGTGAGAGGTGAGAGGTCGCCACCATGCAGGCTGTACTCACCCCCACACACACACACACACACACACACCACCACCTTCTGCTGCAACTCACCCTCCCTCAATCACCCTGTGTGCTTCTCAGCCGCTGATGGACCCGGCGACCGCTTCATCATTGGAGAATCACAGGCAGGAGAGCAGGTAACACACACACAAGATAAGTTCATTATTCATACATTAGATTAGGATCGAATTTTCGACCTGGACCCTGACCCGAGGAATCAGGATTAGAGAGCGATGTGCTGCAAGGTGCTCATTTAGTGTGTTTGTGTGTGTGTGTGTGTGTGTGTGTGTGTGATTATTCAGCCCACACATACAGTCATGCCAGGTCAAGTGATGCGTGTGACAACAGGCGCCCCCATCCCATGTGGTGCTGACGCTGTGGTGCAGGTTGAAGATACCGAGCTGCTGAGAGAATCTGAGGATGTGAGTTCTCACACACACAAACACACACACACACGTCCAGGCTTCCAGGAACTTCAGCTGATGTTTCTGATGTGAATGTGCAGGGTACAGAAGAGCTGGAGGTGCGAATTCTGGTTCAGGCTCGGCCTGGACAGGACATCAGGTCAGGTCACTCAGCAGCAGTAGCTGAAGTGTTCCAAAAAACACACACACACTCACACACACACACACACACACTCACACTTCACTAACCAACCAACATTCTCACAGGCCCATCGGTCATGACATCAAGCGAGGGGAGTGTGTTCTGGCAAAGGGGACACACATGGGCCCGTCTGAGATCGGGCTGCTGGCCACCGTAGGGGTCACCGAGGTGGAGGTGCAGAAGTTCCCTGTGGTGGCCGTCATGTCCACAGGAAATGAGGTGGGCATGACAGAAAGTGTGCCACACATGACACACACCACTTAACTAGAGCTTTAAATTATTAAAGGCGTCTATTTCTAGAGATTGTTAAAATGTTTATGTGTGTGTGTGTGTGTGTGTGTGTGTGTGTGTGTAGCTCTTAAACCCAGAAGATGATCTCCACCCCGGGAAGATCAGAGACAGTAACCGCTCCACACTGTTAGCCACCATCCAGGAACATGGATACCCCACCATCAACCTGGGCATCGTGGGGGACAAGTGAGACACGCATACACACACAAACACACACACAGTGACAGTGTTAGACACACACACGCTGTTTTTTTTTCTGCCCTGTAGTCCAGATGACCTCCTGAATGCCCTGAATGAGGGGATCAGCCGCGCTGATGTCATAATCACTTCAGGAGGGGTTTCCATGGGAGAGAAGGTAGAAACACACACACACTGATTACAGAACACAATCTCACAAAGCAATAAACTAACAATGAATCTACAGTCCTCCTCTCACACCGCACCAGTGAGATGTCACCAGTAGAAATAAATATGGGAAAAACTATAAAATACAAATACAGGATAACAGCCAGTACCTGGGGCAGTGGCTGCCCAGAGCGGGAGGCAGCGGGTAAGGAGACGGCCCCGTAATCAGAAGGTTGTCCATTCAAAACCCGAGCTGCCAAGGTGCCACTGAGCAAAGCACCGTCCCCACACACTGCTCACAGACTGCTCACCAAGGCTGATTGGTTATATGCAGAGGACACATTGGACACACAGATGCTGACCACCAGGGGGCAGAATCACCCCCTTCCCGAGGGCTGAGTTGAATATAAAGATGTTCTGTTTCAGGACTACCTAAAGCAGGTGCTAGATATTGACCTCCATGCCCAGATCCACTTTGGCCGCGTCTTCATGAAGCCAGGGTGAGTGTGATTTATACATTGGTTTTATTCTGCATTCACACACACATGGCAGTGGTGGTCTAGCGGTTAAGTAAGTGGCCCTGTAATCAGAAGGTTGCCGGTTCGAATCCCGATCCGCCAAGGTGCCACTGAGGTGCCACTGAGCAAAGCACCGTCCCCACACACTGCTCCCCGGGCGCCTGTCATGGCTGCCCACTGCTCACTCAGGGTGATGGGTTAAATGCAGAGGACAAATTTCACTGTGTGCATCGTGTGCTGTGCTGCTGTGTATCACATGTGACAATCACTTCACTTATTACATACACATACATACATGCACACACGTATGAAATAACTATAAGCACAGTGACCCTTTCTCCTCTCCAGTCTCCCCACTACTTTTGCCACGCTGGACACTGATGGTGCCCGGAAACTCATATTTGCGCTGCCAGGTATGGGTTCATGTTTATGCATGTGATGTTATGTGTGAACATTCATCTGTTTATGTTTGCATGCGTTCATGCAGCCGTGTGTGTGTGTGTGTGTGTGTGTGTGGTTGGTGTCGGTCCGTCCCCTGACCAGCTGCTGCTGTTCCGCCCTTTGTGCTCCAAGCTGTCCCCATAGAGCCGCCCTTTATCCAGTCCCGCCCACAATCAATCAAGAAGCCCACATGTGGACCCTGAGCCTTCAGATGGATATCAGCCCTTCCCCTCCTCCTGAAGAAGCCCACCACCAGCCTCCCATCGATCCTGTTCGAGAACGTTCCTGCTCTGTGCTCCTCCCTGCTCTCCTCACCCAAATATGCCCGCGCCTGGAGAACCCGACCCTTTGTGGCGTGTGATTGGGCGACCAGGCTGTGATGCGCCCCTCTCTTTCTCCCACTCCCGAAGGCAATTTTACCTTCAGAGACACAGGCCCCACCCTCCTTGAAGCTCCGTCCATGAGTGACAGCGAGGCGAGCAGGCAGCCTGTTATCCCCCCGCCACGTGGAAGTAGGTGACCTCTGACCTTTATGGAGGTAGACCGTGTTAAGCTCTGAAACGACTCAGCGCGGGGCCCTTCCAGTTTGTTTTCCTTGTTTGACCCATCCCTCTCTCCAAGCCCACCCATTTACCCCTGGCTCCGCCCACTACCAGTTTTATGGGAGTTTCTGCGGTCGTAGTAACAGCAGCAGCAGCGGTTGATGTTTTCCATGAGACACGCCTCATCCCAAAGCACCATTTACTGTGCTACAGATGGTTCTGCCCCTTTTCATGTCTATGACGTCCCCCTTCCCAGGTAATCCCGTATCCGCCGTCGTCACCTGCAACCTCTTCGTCATCCCGGCTCTACGGAAGATGCAGGGAATCCTGGACCCGCGGCCGACCATCATCAAAGCGCGGGTAAAAACCACACACACGTCTCATCGTTTCATCTCAGGCATGTGGTCAGAAAAAGGCACGCCACGGTGTGATGTCACCTGTGCGCCCACAGTTGTCATGTGACGTGAAGCTGGACCCACGACCAGAATATCACCGCTGCATCCTGACCTGGCATCATCAGGAGCCGCTGCCATGGGCACAGAGCACAGGTAACACACACACACACACTCACTCACTTATTTTTCCTCCACGTCCACCCACGTCTGTCCTCCCGTCTCCTGCAGGGAACCAGATGAGTAGCCGTCTCATGAGCATGCGCAGTGCCAACGGCCTGTTGATGCTGCCGCCCAAGACTGAGCAATACGTGGAGCTGCACAAAGGAGAGGTGGTGGACGTCATGGTCATCGGACGACTCTGATGTCCCCTCAGCAGGAGCCCAGTGGTGCATGTCCACATATCATTTCTATTCTGTAATATGCAATGGCACGGCAACGTTTTTTTTTTTTTTCTTCTTCAGATTTGAACAGAGACTTTGAGTCAAATCAAAAGAAATGTTTATGAAACTATTAATTTAAAGAGTATATTATTGCAGAGAGAAAAAAAAACATTTTACAGTAAGAATATAAATGATTTATTCTGTATTATATTATTGTAATTATTCAGATTATTATAATTCTGAAGATCATCACTGTCTTTATCGTTAGCAGCCATCACGTTGTGTGTTTCACTCTGGAACTTATCAATGCTGTAGCGTTTCAGTAGGAACCCGCCATGTCCAGCTCCAGGATGTCCTCGTCTGGCGACGTGACGCACAGCAGTGGAGTCGCAGGGGGCTCCCATCAGTGTTGTAAAGCTTCATAAGGCTTCATTAGACTTGTTTATCACTTGAGTTGTGTTCATGTGCCCAGTGCCAAATCCCTCAGAAGCTCAGAGATGGATAGCAGGGTCAGTCATGCCCACATCTGTTCTGGAGCTTCCTTGTGGTCAATTTACTTGACATCTATGACCTTCCTGGACCCCTTACCTGCCCCACCCCCAGACCACCCTTTTCACCTTCTTTCCTACATGCACTGTCCAGGCCACCCTGTGTCAAAAGGAACTATGGTATTGTTTGAGTTAATATCAAATATCTAAACCTGAGAGAAAACAGCTTATTTATGTGCTGAGACTCTTTTTAAACGTATTCCATATATAGATCTATAATACATAATGCGAGAGGGGGATGATGACAATGTGAGAGTGGTGATGTACAGATCTGTAACCAGCACTCATATATGAACATACTGGAGATCAGAAGACTCCTGGAGAACTATGTATTATAATATCATTTTCTGTAATGATAAGAAAATGACTTTAAATTAAAACCTCTCATTATTAAAAATGTATTTGTTTCTTTCTTTTCAAAGAATATGTGCATGTGGCATCACTCTGTAATCATATTTTGTAACTCTTATCAGAGTAAGAGCTATATGTTTTATATTATCCATCACTCTGAACATCTGCACAGGAAACCAGCACAACACTTATAGGTATATCAGAACAACACTGAGCATCACTCTGCACCGTAAACCAGGACATCACTCCAAGCATCACTCTGTACAGTAAACCAGGACAACACTGAGCATTACTCTGTACAGTAAACCAGGACATCACTCTGAGCCTCACTCTGTGCAGTAAACCAGGACATCACTCTGAGCCTCACTCTGTGCAGTAAACCAGGACATCACTCTGGGTTTCAGCCTACAGAGTAAACCAGGACAACACTGAGCATTAGTCTGTACCGTAAACCAGGACATCATTCCAAGCATCACTCTGTACAGTAAATCAGGACAACACTGAGCATTACTCTGTACCGTGAACCAGGACATCACTCTGAGCATCACTCTGTGCAGTAAACCAGGACATCACTCTGGGTTTCAGCCTACAGAGTAAACCAGGACAACACTGAGCATTAGTCTGTACCGTAAACCAGGACAACACTGAGCATTACTCTGTACAGTAAACCAGGACATCACTCTGAGCATCACTCTGTACAGTAAACCAGGACATCACTCTGAGCCTCACTCTGCGTAGTAAACCAGGACATCACTCTGAGCATCACTCTGCGTAGTAAACCAGGACATCACTCTGAGCATCACTCTGTGCAGTAAACCAGGACATCACTCTGGGTTTCAGCCTACAGAGTAAACCAGGACAACACTGAGCATTACTCTGTACCGTGAACCAGGACATCACTCTGAGCATCACTCTGTGCAGTAAACCAGGACATCACTCTGGGTTTCAGCCTACAGAGTAAACCAGGACAACACTGAGCATTAGTCTGTACCGTAAACCAGGACATCACTCTGAGCATCACTCTGCGCAGTTAACCAGGACATCACTCTGCATAGTAAACTAGGACATCACTGAGTATCACTCTCTGCAGTAAAGCAGGACATCACCCTGAGCATTACTCTGTACAGTAAATCAGGACATCACTCTGAACAGTATTTTACTCAGTACATTAACAGTACATTACTCGAATGAGATTTAATAGCAGGTTTCAGTAAGGTTAAAGGTTGTTTTTTTTTTTTTTACAGATTTATCTTTGTGAACATCTGTATTGGCGTGTAATTGTCTGGGTTTTACATTTGATAAATCGAGCAGCTCCAAAAATAAAGCAGTAGCGCATAAAACAACAATTAATTTAAAAAAAAGACTATGCCCGTTGCTGTACGGCAAACGCGCTCACCGTGCCCCACTGCACTGTGGGAAATGTAGTTTCCAGTCCTACTTCCGCCGTTCAGTCTGAACCCGTATTTACTACAACTCCCGCCTTCACCATAGTAGCGAATAGCGCGCCACTTCGCCTCCCAGTAAGCCGCCTCGGGATTGGCGCGTTTCCCTTTGCCTCGGAAAACGATTGTCCCGCGGCTGCTGTTTACGTTTCTCGTGTGTTCCTGACGTTCTGCACGCCGCCTTCGTTAGTTAGCTAGCGAGCGAAATCCCGGGCTCCTGGTGGCCGGGCGCGATGCCGGTCCACTCGCGGGAGAAGAAGGAGAGC
Source organism: Denticeps clupeoides (assembly GCF_900700375.1). Taxonomy (NCBI): domain Eukaryota; kingdom Metazoa; phylum Chordata; class Actinopteri; order Clupeiformes; family Denticipitidae; genus Denticeps; species Denticeps clupeoides. Next base: position 1,747,786 of record NC_041707.1, read on the forward strand.
CACCACGACGACATGGACGTGGAGTACGCGGAGCAGGAGGGCAGCAGCTCGGAGGAGGAGGACTCGGAGACCACGTCCGTGTCCGAGGATGGGGACAGTTCAGGTAACGGAACCCAGGCAGAAACGTGGTCCTGCGAAGGCGCTCCGTGGACGCCGGCCGCTAACCGTTCTTCTCCCGCAGAGATGGACGACGAGGACTGCGAGCGGCGGAGGATGGAGTGCATCGACGAGATGAGCAACCTGGAGAAGCAGTTCACAGACCTGAAGGACCAGTGGGTGTTCAATTTATGTGCTGGCCGTCTCTGTTCGGTTCCGCGCTGGATAAAAGTGTCTGTTCCTCAGGCTCTATAAGGAGCGGCTGAGTCAAGTCGAGGCCAAACTGCAGGAGGTGATCGCAGGCAAAGCCCCCGAGTACCTGGAGCCGCTGGCCGCCCTGCAGGAGAACATGCAGATCCGGACTAAGGTGGCCGGTACGTGTCTCACGACGACTCTTCAATCAGCTGATCTTAGGTGGATTCTGGGGAATATCTCGCGCTATTTTACATGGTACAGGAACATCAACATGAGATGAATCCGCGTGCAACTGGAACCTCCACTCCTGGCATTTCAGGCAGAGTAAAATTGCAATCCATGACAGACCGATCGCAGCATCTCGTATTTCAACTCGGTTTTTACATTTTCAGTGAACTGCAGGATATCGCAATATGTACAGTATCACGACATCTCGGCATATAATCGTATCGCTGAGATCCCCTAGTGGATTCGGCAACATTTTGATGGTTGGTCACAACCATCACAACCATCTCCTTCACAGAACTGGGCTCATTTACACCATGCCATCGGTGTTCCAGGTGGGAACAGCTCTGCAGCGTTTATGAAGTGAAGTGAAAGTGATTGTCATTGTGATTTAACCCATCGCCCGGGGAGGTGTGTTTAGGGACGGTGCTTTGATCAGTGGCACTTTGGCGGATCGGGATTCGAACCGGCAACCTCCTGATTACGAGGCCGTTTCCTTAGGCCACCACTGTTAGAAAACAGTCAGCCACAATGCAAGACTCAATCCCAAAAGTTTAAAATGGTCATCTGCTTTTCAATGGTTCCATCGCCTGATGGAAGAGATGAGGGAGATGTTTTAATCCTGATATTAATGCGCTGACATCCATCAGGAATTTACCGGGAACTGTGTCTGGACTCTGTGAAGAACAAGTATGAGTGCGAAACTCAGGCAGCTTTTCAGCACTGGGAGGTGAGTTAGACTTCTGCAATGGTACACGCGTGCGTGTACACACACACACACACACACACACACACACACACACACACACTTACTCAACTCTCTGCACTCTGCTCGTGTGTGAAGAGTGAGAAGCTGCTGCTGTTTGATACGGTTCAGAGTGAGCTGGAGGAGAAAATCCGCCGCCTGGAGGAAGATCGGCACAGCATAGACATAACCTCCGGTAGTAGCCTAGTGGGTAAGACACTCGCCTGTGAACCAGAAGACCCGGGTTCAAATCCCGCTTACTACCATTGTGTCCCTGAGCAAGACACTTAACCTTAAGTTGCTCCAGGGAGACTGTCCCTGTTAATACTGATTGTAAGTCGCTCTGGATAAGGGCGTCTGATAAATGCTGTAAATGTAAATGTAAATGGTACGCAGGACCACGCCCGCCACGTCATGGTGTTTTTTTTTTTTTTATTTGCTGTTCCACTGGTGTTTTCTCCACTCTCTGCTTCTCTTTACAGGACTGTGGAGCGATGAACTTCAGACGCGAAGAAGCAAAAGGAAAGACCCTTTCAGTCCAGACAAGAAGAAGAAGCAGGTGGTTGTTTCTGATATCCTTCTGAGGAATGATTTTTGACCCTCCTATCACCAGAATTTCACCGCTCCAATCGTCATATTTCTTTAATTCGGCCACGACCATATATAGTTTACATGTTGGAAGATCTGGACATTCTTGAGGACTGGACGGCCATTCGGAAGGTAGGCTTCTGGTTACGGATGTGCTCTGTACTGGTGTTTGCTATGGTTTTATGAAAGATGTCTGATCTCTTGTAGGCGATGGCCACACTGGGACCTCACAGAGTAAAGCCGGACCGTGAGTTTCGCTCTTTCATACTCGATATGCTTTATTGTTCTATAAAGAGTCATACCGCTTTTTCCCTTCCGTGCATTCAGCGGCCATGCCCAAGAGCGAGAAGCATCAGCATGTGGCACGCTCAGAGGAGGGCCGCCTGTTTTATGATGGCGAGTGGTACTGCCGTGGCCAGAGCATCTGCATAGACAAGAAGGATGAGTTTCCTACCAGGTAATCATATGAGAAGTTTTTATGTTATTGTCTAAATTGTATTTTAATGCCATAATAATGTAATTAATCCTTTTTTTTCAGCGCCATTATAACCACCATCAACCACGATGAAGTCTGGTTCAAGCGGCTGGATGGCAGCAAGTCCAAACTGTACATCTCTCAGCTGCAGAAGGGCCGATACACCATAAAACACTTTTGACCGCGTCTCCCAGACACGACCCTCAGCCGTTCTGTCACACGGTCTTTCTTAGACCTTTTCTCTGAAATGAGTGACTGAGGTGTGGAGATCAGACACATGGTCTGGGTACAAATGCTGTCCCACCACAGTACTTTTTTTATTCAATTTTTATGGCACAGTCCAGCAGTATCAATGCAGATAACGGTTATGTTTGTGTTTGTTTTTTTAAATGTGGTTCAGTTTGTTTTCATATAATTTTTTTCAGATAATTTTTTGTGAAGTCTGTACAACTTTTCAAGAGACACAGGCCACCAAGATCAAGTTCAAAATATGCCTTTTATATAAAGTATATTTCTATATTTTGTATCATACTCTGTATACTGACCTCCATTTACCTAAGTATTTATATTTGTGTGTGTAGTGTTTGTAATGTGTGTGTGGATACACATTTATTGTGTTCCTGTTCAAGTGCCAAAATCTAAAATGCTGTGTCATAAATTGTCATACATAATTCTCTTAAACTATGTCTGATCTGAAGTAATAAAAAATATCCTGGTGTTTGTATTTTAAATGCTGTACTTCAGAATTCTTAGAATCTTGTCTATAGGGCGCCATGGTAGTTTTATTGTATAGGTACCATTATCTGTCTTTAGGGGCGCTGTGTAGTTGTATTGAATAGTTACCTGTATCTGTCTTTAGGGGGCGCTGTGTAGTTGTATTGAATAGTTACCTGTATCTGTCTTTAGGGGGCGCTGTGTAGTTGTATTGAATAGTTACCTGTATCTGTCCATAGGGGGCGCTGTGTAGTTGTATTGTATAGTTACCTGTATCTGTCCATAGGGGGCGCTGTGTAGTTGTATTGAATAGTTACTTGTATCTGTCCATAGGGGGCGCTGTGTAGTTGTATTGTATAGTTACCTGTATCTGTCTTTAGGGGGCGCTGTGTAGTTGTATTGTATAGTTACCTGTATCTGTCTTTAGGGGGCGCTGTGTAGTTGTATTGTATAGTTACCTGTATCTGTCTTTAGGGGGCGCTGTGTAGTTGTATTGTATAGTTACCTGTATCTGTCTTTAGGGGGCGCTGTGTAGTTGTATTGAATAGTTACCTGTATCTGTCTTTAGGGGGCGCTGTGTAGTTGTATTGTATAGTTACCTGTATCTGTCCATAGGGGGCGCTGTGTAGTTGTATTGTATAGTTACCTGTATCTGTCTTTAGGGGGCGCTGTGTAGTTGTATTGAATAGTTACCTGTATCTGTCCATAGAGGGCGCTGTGTAGTTGTATTGTATAGTTACCTGTATCTGTCCATAGGGGGCGCTGTGTAGTTGTATTGTATAGTTACCTGTATCTGTCTTTAGGGGGCGCTGTGTAGTTGTATTGAATAGTTACCTGTATCTGTCCATAGGGGGCGCTGTGTAGTTGTATTGTATAGTTACCTGTATATGTCCATAGGGGGCGCTGTGTAGTTGTATTGTTTATGTACCATTATCTGTCCATAGGGGGCGCAGTTTCCCCGCAGCACTGTGTGCGGTAACGCTGCTCATCGGCAGTAAGGCAGGAGTCGCGGAGTAGGAGGGGGCAAGATGACAGCCAGAAAGTCTGGGTCACGACTGGAAACGGAGATCGAGCGATGCCGCTCCGAGGCGCAGTGGGACAAGATCCCCGAACTGGTGCGGCAGCTGTCGGCGAAGCTCATCTCCAACGGTGGGTGATTCCGCCCCTGCTGCCGCTAGCGTTAGCACGTCGCTAGCGGCTAAGGCTAGCGCTAGCTGCGCACCGCCGCTTCGTGGCGTGACAGCAGGCCTCCTCGCCCCGTCCGCGGTGCGTTTTACCTTCAGATGCCCGCCGGAGGGCGAACCGGCTTCCTCGTCCTGCATTTAGGCCCAGAACCCTGCGGTATTCCGGCTCTGGTTCTCTGGAGACAGGGGAGTTGCTAGTTTGATGGGAAATGATGAAAACAGGTCGTACGGACAGGTGGGCGTGTCCTCCGGTACCTGCAGAGATAAATGAAGTGTCTCCTCCAGTGAGTGGAGTGAGTGGTGGGGACTGTTTGCGGTGGTTTGGCTCGTTTCCTCCGTAGATTGTGCTGTGTGTGTGTGTGTGTGTGTAGATGACCTGGGCGAGCTGCTGCTGGGGGAGGCCAAACTCCAGCAGTACCTGAAGGAGAACCCCATCAAACAAGGGGCCAGTCCCCGCGGTAACAGGCCTCGCCTGGTGGAGGTCCGGAAGCACCTGACGGCGGCGCTGGACCGAGGGAACCTCAAGGTGAGTGGGGACGGCGGGGCCCGTGGAGACGGGTGGCGCGCAGGCCACCAAACACTCTCTCTCTCTCTCTCTCTCTCTCTCTCTCCCTCTCCCTCTCCCCAGCCGGACTACATGCAGGAGGCCAGTCTGCTGATGGCGAAGCTCTCGTACGTGGAGGGTGACCACAGGGAGGCGCTGAGCCAGTACAGCCGGGTCAACCTGGACCAGCTGCAGCTGGTGGGCACCCCGGTCTACCGTCTGTCCATGATCGCCGAGGCCTACGCCACCAAGGGTGAGTTGACCCTGTCCCTGCTCACCGTCTGCTGATTCTGCCAAGGTGCCACTGAGGTGCCACCGAGCAAAGCACCGTCCCCACACACTGCTCCCCGGGCGCCTGTCATGGCTGCCCACTGCTCACTCAGGGTGATGGGTTAAATGCAGAGGACAAATTTCACTGTGCGCACCGCATGCTGTACTGCTGTGTATCACATGTGACACTTCACTTTGAGATTTCCTTAGAACAGTAGGAGCAGAAAATCCAGGGCAAAGTTTTTTTTTTTGAGGCTTAGCATAGCTCTAATCCTCCAACCACCAAGATGCCAATAACAGACGCATGCGAGTGTGTCATGTGTTTCACAGCGCTGCAGTACTGCATCTCGCCACAGCGAGGCAGCATTGTCTTTCTGCTGTGCCGGGCTCTGTGTATATGATGCCGCTGAGTGTCCATACGCGTGAAGATCTGGGGCAGCGGTGGTCTAGTGGGTAAGGAAGCGACTCGTAAATGAGAGAACTCCTTGGTGAAGGTACCATCCCCACGTGCTGCTCCCCAGATGCCCTTCATGGCTGCTCACTGAAGGCGACGGGGTGGTAGAGATCTAGCGGGTAACACACTCGCTTATCAACCAGAAGACCCAGGTTCAAACCCCACTTACTACCATCGTGTCCCTGAGCAGGACACTTAACCCTGAGTGTCTCCAGGGGGGGACTGTCCCTGTAACTACTGATTGTAAGTTGCTGTGGATAAGGACGTCCGATAAATGCTGTAAATGTAAATGAGTTGGCTCAAAAACTGAACGTGATATATTTTCCTGTATTGAACAATTACATTTTTTTTTCCCTGATATTGCCAGACCGAAACCGAAGACACCAGAGATAATAAACAGTTTATTAACATACTAAACCATGACTTTGCTGCTTTACTTTACTTTTTACTTTACTTTATTTAGCAGACACTTTTATCCAAAGCGACTTACAAGAGGAAGACACCAGCGATTCTCGTTCGATTTCTATAGAATATTGAGTTTACAAACTGAGAGCCCTGATAAGGCTCAGACTTGTCAGTGAAGAGCATGCTCAGAGATTGTTAGGTGCTAGACGAAGAAAAATTATAATGTATTTATACATTTTTGTATTGTTTGTGCAATGTGTACGCATGTGCATGTGTAAGTGTTAGATTTGCTGCCCTCTTTGGTGCCATTTTCAGCCATTTTGCTCATTTGTAGCAAACCTAATCCTGACCAGTACTGTATTAGTTTAAAACAAACAGGCTTAATCCTGACCAGTACTGTACTGGTTAAAAAGCAGGTTTAATCCTGACCAGTACTGTACTGGTTATAAATCAGACCTAATCCTGACCTGTACTGTACTGGTTAAAAAGCAGTTCTAATCCTGACCAGCACTTTGCTTGATGTCTTTTCTCTGCTTCAGGTCTTTGTTTGGAGAAGATTCCATTTGGTTCCCCAGCGCTGTCCAACCGGAGTGTGGACCGGGATCAGGAGATCATCACCTGCTACGAGAAATCTGGAGATATCGCCCTCATCTACCTGCAGGAAGCTGAGAAGGTTGGTCTTGTTTGCTCTCTGCAGTTCTTGTCGGTCTGATTGGAGATGAAGCTTTTGCTGTTTCCATGGAGACCAGCAGTAGTCGCACTGGTGGGCCAGTGTATTTTAAAAGTGCCTGTTGCCATCTATATACACACTGCTGTGTCTTAGCCAACATTTGATCTCTTGTTATATTTTTGGGCTCTTGTTTTATTGTTTGTATTTAGCGCTGTGCGAAATGGCATAAAATTCATATTGCAATATAAATTTGATCATAAACGGTAGTATATTTTGGGCTAAATAATTGGAGAAGTCAATTAAAATGTAACGTTTTTTGAAAGGGTGACGTGCCCATAGCAAAAACACTGCAGCAGGAAGTTTTATTGTAAACATTTTACAGACACAACATATAGCATGATCGTATAGCAGGTAAAATAATATCTGGGCAGTTTACATTAAAACAGTATGCTCAGTAGTTTGTCTTATGACAACAGGTTAGGGCCTCCCCTGGTCACTTCCATGCATGCTTACCACTCGCCCGCATGCGTACCCCGAAAGCCACCATGTTACGGCCTAAACCTAACCCGACCCGATCAGGCAAGTGGTACGGATTGGGCCCGGAAGTGCTCGGTGACCACTGGATTACTGACAGGTTGAAGGCTTGTTTTATTTTATTTATTAGGTCTGCAGTATTTTTAAGGCCTTGTTTTTTTTGGAAACTCTGCTTTTTTATTTTTTATTTTTAATGCCTCGTGCCGCAAGTAGGCGTGGTTTCATGCACGCGACGTGACTTTGTCATTTTCACAAGGAAAATCTCTGCCATTGGTCCCAATCTGTTACCGATTCATTTACCCCCAACGGATCCCCCGTTAACTCCCGTTCATCTGACCCGCGACACACGCCTCTGCGTCCGGAACTCCTGATGCTGCTATTCAAAACCTCTCCGAGGTCGTTCTCCTTTTGTAGGGCGGTGGCAGCTGATTGGCTGCAGTTCTGGTAATTCGTGAGTGACCTTGATTAGTCCACAGCTGCAGAAGATCCGAAGCTTCACTGATCCGTCAAGACAAGTGTTTAAATATGTTACTGACGTTTTAAAGGGTCTTGTCCTGTGTACCGACGTATGTGTTGTATTCTGTAGGCAATCAGTGCAGGAATGCAGAACCGAAGTCCGAAGCCTGGCCCAGTGGCCCAGGAACAAGAACTGGGCTACTTCCTGGAGACTGGCCTCCAACGGGCTCACGTCATCCACTTCAAAAACGGGTGAAGGACATATTCACTCAGACCTGAAAACCCACACATCTGCTTTGCCGCTCAGTTTTGCTGTGTTTAACCTCTGTGTGATTCTCTTCTTGCTGCTTTCTGGTGTCTGAAGCTACAGGTTAAATGAGGACCACCAGTATGTATCTGGTCTGGCCTGTAGATCCAGTAGTGTAGTCCCTTCTCAATAAATGTCCCTAGAACAGAGATGTGTAGGCTTCTAGAGACGTAGACCAGCAGGTCCAACATCTGCGCATGGGGCAGAGGTGGACTAAAGAAGCAGCCCCGTAATCAGAAGTTTGCGCGGTTCGAATCCCGAGCTGCCCCGGGCGCCTGTCATGGCCGCCCACTGCTCACCAAGGGTGATGGTTAAAAGCAGAGGACACATTTTGTTGTGTCACCATGTGCTGTGCTGCAGTGTTTCACAGTGACAGTCACTTCACTTTCACTTCACATGAAAATGAATTCTGGATGCGATGAAGGTGCATTTTTAAACGTGATTGGAGCTCTGCTGGAGGGAGGGTTTGGAGGATTTTCTCCTGCTGATGTCAGTCTGCGTACTCTTGTTCTCGGCTCAGCGCCTTCCTCTGGGTTCTGGTGGAGCTCACACTTCAATTAGGAGGAATTTGGAACAGGTCTCTGTAGAGGCCTGTCAAAATGGTGGACACCTTTCTGCTCTGTCTGTGTGTGTGTGAGTTGCCCAGAAACCGTTGATTTCTCCATTTCTTCTTAGAGAACGTTCCTTGGGTCATAGTGGGAATACTGAGGAGGAAAAGGGCCGATTGCCTTATTTTCCTCTGTGGAACTGATCCTGATGCTGATGTCAGGGTGCTGAGTCGCTTCTGAAAATCCATTGGATCACGACATTGTTTGACAGGAAGACAAACTATTCGTGCAAACCCGTAAAGAACTGATTGGACCTCCTTGGAATCTACTGTTCACGTGTAGGACCAGCATCTGCAGCTGTGTACCACACCTTAGAGCTGTAAATTGACCCGACAAGTCCAGCTTTTTAAAAGCTCGGCTTCCTTTGCTCTCCGTGAGCGGTAGACTAAGAGAGAAAGGAAATGTTTGGAGAAATGAGCGGGTTTAAAGTGTAAAATAAGAGTATAACCTCCGTTTCCCCTCCTCAGCATCCATTTTCCCGCCGATGGTGGCAGAGAATTACAAATTAACATTTAATTAAAAATGCACATTTAATAAAACTAATTTACAACATGCGAAACACTTTTAAGAATCACCTAAAACGAGTTGAACCGCAAAGTACCCGACTAAAATGATAGAAATTGACACCGAACCCGATCCAAGATTTCCAGCTTTCTGCACTTGAAAGCCCCCGCAGGCCTGTTTGCTTCAATGGAGATGGAAGGTGGCCATGCCTGGGCGCTGTGATCGTCTCACTTCTGCTATTGTGCTGGAAACACATACTAGTTATTAGGGTGATGGTGGGACAACTGCTGCTCTGACCAAAAATCGAAATGTGTGAAGGAATTCAGTATCCCTTTAGTGTTGCTTCTCAGAATGGAAGCGCCCCATATCAAATGGGGGCGCTATGGTCATCGTGGACAAATTGGGGAAGTGACCTGTTTGTTTTCCATGTGCAGCAACCTGACCAGGGGCGTGGGCCGCTTCAGAGAGATTCTCCGCGCCGTGGAGACCAGAACCACCCAGAACCTGCGAATGGTGAGTACTGTCAGGTCTTCCAGTTTCACCGACGTTCACAGTTTCAACCTTTTTCCCCTTAAGACAAGTAATGGCCCCCAACCGCAATTCCTTACCACATACACACATTAAAGGAATAAAATGGGAAGACCCAGGTTCAAATCCCACTTACTACCATAGTGTCCCTGAGCAAGACACTTAACCCTAAAGTTGCTCCAGGGGGGACTGTCCCTGTAACTACTGATTTGTAAGTCGCTCTGGATAAGGGTGTCTGGTAAATGCCGTAAATGTAAAATAATTCATTGCAAAAGAAAAACAGCAGTGTTAGGTTCATGTTCTTATTCTCCTTGTTTTTCACTGCGTGCTACATAGAGACTATATTAGCGCTGTAATCGTTCCTGAAAAGTTAGGACCGTCCTGGCCTCAGCCCGACCCAAGTCGACTGTTATGCTGTGTGGTGCGTTTAAATAAACGACAGCCACACAGTCAGTGTTTTTACTGCGCCATTTCCATACAGCCACGACCCCATGAGTTCTTGCAATGTTTAGGTTTTTAAAAGCCCGGATTTCTTTGTATGTGCAGGTTTGAAGTTCAGTCGCCAGCTGCTTGCCACCATTTCACCTCCACAGCATCCGGCTCGCGATAATTAAAACGCGTGACCTGACGACGGTGGTCGAGAATTGCAAATCATACAAACATTTCGTTGAAAACGTCTAACGTAACAAATTTACAACATTGCGAAACACTTTTTACAAGCAGCGACTCATGCGGAAAGGATAGGTACTATAGACCGGAAGTTTGGGTTTTCTGACCGACCCGGCCCAACAGTTACAGCTCTAGTCTGTAGAGCATACAAGATTATATAGCGTTTTTATGATCCTATTGTGTTTTTTTTTTCTGTGTGTGTGTGTGTGTGTGTGTGTGTGTGTGTGTATAGACCATTGCTAGGCAGCTTGCGGAGATCCTGCTGAGAGGGATGTGTGATCAGAGCTACTGGAGTCCGCTGGAGGACCCGCCCCACCACTCCCCCCTGGACGACCCCCTGCGCCAGACCTCGCACACCAAGGACTACGCCCTCAGCCGCAGACCCCGCATCTACTCTGGAGAAAAGTACGCTGTGTATGTGGCTGGCTTTTAAAAGGAAGTGTAGTACTGCCATTTCCCCATGGGACATTGTCCCCTCTCGGCTCTGACCCTGACATTTAGAACATGTGGCAGCAGAAGAAGAAACTCTGGAAGTGGATGTATTTGTCCGGATTGACTGGTGAAGGTTCTGCCATCTTAACCCTTCTGTCTTGTTCCAGTTTGTTTTGCCCACAGGAGAACACAGAGGAGGCTTTACTGCTGCTGTTAATCAGCGAGTCTATGGTACGTCTCCCTGTCCGACTGAGACGTTTCAGCAGGTTCGGACGTGTCCCTCACACACGTCTTGCTCCGTGTCCGTCCGCAGGCCAACAGGGACGCGGTGCTGAGTCGGATTCCAGAGCACAACAACGACCGCATCATCAGCCTCCAGAGCGCGTCTGTCGTGTACGATCTTCTGACCATCGCGCTGGGGCGGCGTGGCCAGTACGAGATGCTCTCAGAGGTGAGAAATCACCTACGTCACTGACACACACACACACACACACACACACACACACCTACAGACAATTCAGTCACCAATCCATCTAGCGTACATGACTTTGGAGGGCAGGAGGAAAAATCTCACAACCTTGTAGGTTTGAGGCCACGCTGCACCTCCGTGTGGCTCCTTATAATCGACATGCTATGTTTTGAGGTGTTCTCTCTCTCTCTCTCTCTCGATCCCCCAGTGTTTAGAAAGGGCCATGAAGTTTGCGTTTGAAGAGTTCCACCTCTGGTACCAGCTGGCTCTGTCCCTCATGGCTGCTGGGAAGGTAGGTCGTTGTTCCAGATTTGGATCTAGATGGGTCTGTGTAGTGCAGCTGGAAGAGCTTCATCTTGCATCTCTAGCTGGAGATAAATAAAATGCATCACCTGAGGGCGGTGGTCCAGAATTGCAAATCAAATTAACATTTCATTAAAAAAAAGCAGCAAGTTGCGCTCGCCACAGGTCTCGGCGAGAAAAACAAAAGGCCGTGGATTTCTAAACTCCCAGTAAGGTGACAGTGTAGTGTTGTAGATCTCTGGACTGAGGAGATCAGGCTTTCCATTTCAACTGTGACCGCAGTGTGAGCACAAGGCCGCCAACTGGCGTGACGAGCAGCGCAAAACTACTTTTTTTTTTTACTTTGTTTATTGGAACTAGAGCATAAGCAATAACAATATTCTCAGGAAGTTACAAAAGAAAACAGCTCAAACAATTCCCAATCTAGACCCCAATAAAAAAAATATATATATATATATATATATATATACACGCACACACACGCACACACACACACACACATACAGATACTACACTAAAAAAGAAAAAAAAAACATCACACAATCAACCTATATAAAAACAAATAAAAATGAAAACCACCGAGACATGAACTGTATCACCCAGGTACAGAAGGGAAATTCTTACTCTTAAACAGATCGAGAAATCTTTTTAAATGTCTTAAAGGAACCCCTGAGTGAAAGTCTTTATCTTTTCTAGTTTAACGAAGTAAAGAATATCTCGTATCCAGTGAATTTGGCTGGCAGGTTCAGAGGATGTCCAGTTTGTTGAAATTAATCTTCTCGCCAGTAAGGTAGTAAAAGACCAGCATGTCCCTTTGATGAGCAGACAATGAAGGAGGTGAGGAGAAAACCCCAAACAATGCCCCAAGTGGGTTGGGCTCTACTCTTTTCCCCCACAAATTCTGACAGCATGTCAAATATCTCAGTCCAGTACTGGTGTAAAGAAGGGCAAAGCCAGAACATATGAATAATATTGGCAGAGGACTGCTGACATCGGTCACACCAAGGACTGACGCTCTCATAAGGCACCTTACTGTAATATGGACGGTGTATGAGGCCAAGTCTAGATGATCCATGAACTTGCAGCAGAATCTCATCAGGAATTTCCTGTCCCAAATCCTCCTCCCAAAGTGTCTTCAGAGGGGTTAGGGAATTGGCACATAAATTTAAAAATTGGATTATAAATATAAGAAACCGAACCTTTCAGAGATGGAGTTGGTTTGAGAAGGTCATCTGGGGGTAGATTGGGAAATGTTGGGATAAGTATGATGAGCAAAGCTACGCACCTGCAAGCATCTGATGAAATGATGCTGAGGAAGAGAAGATTTATGAAGCAGTTGTGAAAAAGGTTGTGTATAGGTCTTTAAAACAGCGAATGCCAGCTTTTGACCACATAGCGAACAGATCATCAACCAAAGATGGAGGGAACTGGTGATTTGCAACCGGCGGGGCATAGGTGAAGGTTTCTTAGAGAGGTTTTAACAATCCTATTCTTGGTATAAGGCAAAGTGGAAGACAGAATAGGAGAGTGCACCAAAGCTTCCAGAGATACAGGTTCGACCGAATTTGCTTCTATTGCCAACCAATTGATTTTGAGCCTCTGATGCTTCGGACTGAAGCCAGTATTTGAAGCTAATATTAGATGCCCAATACTACCGGCACTACTTTTTAACAAGAATTTTTAAGATGCCGCCAGAAAATCATTATAATATGATCGGTTATGTTCTGCACTGCATCCATGCAGAATCGTCCACATCCATGCAGAATTCATTTCAACACCCCTGCTGTCCAGTAGTAGCAGGTGCAGTGATAATGACTGACGTAAATGTTTCTGGAAATAAGAGTCTCTGCCTCTCCTCTCTCACCAGTCGGCACGGGCGGTGAAAGTTCTGAAGGAGTGCATTCGACTGAAGCCAGACGACCCAACCATCCCACTGCTGGCTGTCAAGCTCTGTATCGGAAATCTGCACTGGGTGAGAGGCTTTAGCCGATCAGCTGTGGTATTCTAATGGATAGGGTTGTGCATTGGCAAGGACCTTGCGATACATGAAATATTGTGATGCTGTACACATATTTTACAGTTCACTGAAAATGTAAAAACGGAGCTGATATGCAAGATGCTGTGTACGATCTGTGTGGATCATATTATATAATTATCTATAATTAAGCCAGAACATAATAAATCAGAACAGAATTTGGACTAGAGTTGTTTACAGAAATATTGATATTTAATGTCCTTGTATTGCTATATTATCACCACGTAAAATATCGCGATGTATTGCTGATATATCGCGATGTATTTTTCTAAAACCCCTACCAATGAATATCTGTTTTTTAATGCAAGAAAACAACATTTTATGTTTGTGACTGAAGTTTTTTTCCTGTGTGTGTGTGTGCAGCTGGAGGAGGGTGAACGCTTTGCTCAGATGGTTCTGGACATGGGTGAGAAGGCTGCAGAGTTCAGAGCTAAAGGCTACCTGGCAGTTGGCCTCGTCTACAGCCTCAGAGCTACCGATGGTGAGAACGACAGGAACACGCACAATATGTCCACACATGCATGTACACTCGGAGGGAATAAGCGTATGACGTGTAACCCTGCTGTCCGCTGTCCAGCGTCTCTGCGGGGGATGCAGGAGGAGTACCAGAAGAAAGCCCTGGGGGCGTTTCAGAGGTATCGACGCTGTGGTTCTCTTCTGGTCACAAGATGGCGCCATGGTGTGTTACTCATGCACATAGGGATTTCTCTCGCTCTCTCTCCCTCTCTCTCTCTGTCTACCCCCTCCAGAGCCCAGAGTCTGTCCCCTACCGACCACCTGGCCGCTTTCTACCTGGCGCTGCAGCTGGCCGTCTCCCGTCAGGTACAGCCAATCACACGCTGAGCTCTGTCCAGCTGACTACAGGACGTGTCAATATTTTTATACCCAGTCTGATATGTATTGATTATTTCATACCGGTTTATCAGGGAAACGTTTATACATTTAAGACATGATAAGATGGTCCTTTATGGGTTTGCTGTGGTCGTCACGTCCTCCCCTCCTCTGTCCTATCGACTCGGTTTTGTCTGGCGGTTCCATTCTTTAACTCCGCCCGCCTGGTAAAGGTCGCGACCACCACAGAGTTGCTGTAGAAATCGGACGGCGTGGTACCTGTTGTGAAGGGATGTTTCCATGGCGACGGACCGAACTGTAGGCAGTTCGGGGGCAGAGGTGCGGCCTCCCGGTGGTGGTTGATGATGTGCTGTCTGCTGGAGACCCGCAGGGAGCGTCCCGTAGCGCGCGCGTGTGTGCGCGTGTGTGTGTGTGTGTGCGCGTGTGTGCGCGTGTGTGTGTGTGTGTGTGTGTGTGTGTGTGTGTGTGTGGCGTCGGCGCTGCTGTAATTCGCCGCGTTGCGTTGTTGCAGATCCCGGAGGCGCTGGGTTACGTCCGGCAGGCTCTGCAGTTGCAGGGCGACGACGTCCACTGTCTCCACCTGCTGGCCCTGCTGCTGTCGGCGCAGAAGCATTACCACGACGCGCTCAACATTGTGGAAATGGCGCTGAGCGAGTACCCCGAGAACTTTGTGTAAGAATCGACCGTCCCCAACCCCGCTGTGTCTGTTGATCACTGCCCCTAATCAGAAGGCCTGAGAACTGTTCTCTGGTCAGTTTACCCACCAGTGTTCACAGTGTGTAGCCCTGAGATCCGTCCCCTGTCCCCTTTTCATCCCTCAGACCTGTACAAACATTGTGTGTGTGTGTGTGTGTGTGTGTGTTTGTTTGGTTACTTACTTATATAACATGAACCATTTTTTTATTTTTTATTTTTTGCAATTTCTTTGCTTCCTCCCATCTCTGTTTTCCCGCAGTTCTACTGTAGGCATGATTGAGCATCAGCTGTGCCTCAGGGGTCTAGTGAGGCCGCTAAATTCTCTGCGTGTGTATGCGTTCATGCACTCTCAAACATTTGTGTCATTTAAATTAACTGTGTGTGTGTGTGAACATTACAAATGCAGCACTACTTTAAAAAGTAGAACACACCCATTAATTTATTCTTGTATTTTTAATGTTAGAGGATTGAAACATAGGTTCTCCATACTCTACTACAGCGATTGGGATGCATTATTCACTCTGTTTAATGCTGCAGCTCTCACATGCATAAGCACGCAGAGGAGTGTGTGTGTGTGTGTGTGTGTGTGTGTGTGTGTGTGGTGTGTGTGTGTGATTCATCCTTAAACAGGGACTGATCCGTACGGAGCGAGAACCTACAGACGTTCTTTATCATGGAGACTCTTCTTCATGTTCCTACAGCCTGCTGTTTACCAAGGTGAAACTTGAGACTCTCTGCAGAGGCCCTGAGGAAGCGCTGCTCACCTGCAAACACATGCTGCAGATCTGGAAGTCCTGCTACAACCTCACTAACCCCAGGTAGGGAGCTACACCCGACCAATACTGTACCACCCGACCGGCGATACTGCACCGCGACACCACCCGACCGCCGATACTGTACCGCGACACCACCCGACCGCCGATACTGTACCGCGACACCACCCGACCGCCGATACTGTACCGCGACACCACCCGACCGCCGATACTGTACCGCGACACCACCCGACCGGCGATACTGTACCGCGACACCACCCGACCGCCGATACTGTACCACCCGACCGACAATACTGTACCGCGACACCACCCGACCGCCGATACTGTACCGCGATCACCACCCGACCGCCGATACTGTACCGCGACACCACCCGACCGCCGATACTGTACCGCGATCACCACCCGACCGCCAATACTGTACCGCGATCACACCCGACCGCCGATACTGTACCGCGACACCACCCGACCGCCGATACTGTACCGCGACACCACCCGACCGCCGATACTGTACCGCGACACCACCCGACCGGCGATACTGTACCGCGACACCACCCGACCGCCGATACTGTACCGCGACACCACCAGACCGGCGATACTGTACGCGACACCACCCGACCGGCGATACTGTACCGCGACACCACCCGACCGCCGATACTGTACCGCGACACCACCCGACCGGCGATACTGTACCGCGACACCACCCGACCGCCGATACTGTACCGCGATCACACACCCGACCGCCGATACTGTACCGCGACACCACCCCGACCGCCGATACTGTACCGCGACACCACCCGACCGCCGATACTGCACCGCGACACCACCCGACCGCC
This sequence comes from Denticeps clupeoides, assembly GCF_900700375.1. NCBI lineage: Eukaryota > Metazoa > Chordata > Actinopteri > Clupeiformes > Denticipitidae > Denticeps > Denticeps clupeoides. The sequence continues at coordinate 1,764,350 of NC_041707.1, forward strand.
GATACTGTACCGCGATCACACCCGACCGCCGATACTGTACCGCGACACCACCCGACCGCCGATACTGTACGGCGACCCCACCCGACCGCCGATACTGTACCGCGATCACACCCGACCGCCGATACTGTACCGCGATCACACCCGACCGCCGATACTGTACCGCGATCACACCCGACCGCCGATACTGTACCGCGATCACACCCGACCGCCGATACTGTACCGCGATCACACCCTCGACCGCCCGATACTGTACCGCGATCACATCACGACCGCCGGATACTGTACCGCGATCACACCCCGACGCCGATACTGCACCGCGACACCACCCCGACCGCCGATACTGTACCGCGATCACACACCCGACCGCCGATACTGTACCGCGATCACACACCCGACCGCCGATACTGCACCGCGATCACACCCGACCGCCGATACTGCACCGCGATCACACCCGACCGCCGATACTGTACCGCGATCACACACCCGACCGGCGATACTGTACCGCGACACCACCCGACCGCCGATACTGTACCGCGACACCACCCGACCGGCGATACTGTACCGCGACACCACCCGACCGCCGATACTGTACCGCGATCACACACCCGACCGGCGATACTGTACCGCGACACCACCCGACCGCCGATACTGTACCGCGATCACACCCAACCGCCGATACTGTAGGTTGCCGGTTGGAATCCCAATCCGCCGCTGAGTAAAGCACCATCCCCAAATACTGCACTGCTCACCAAGGGTGATGGTTAAATACAGAGGACACATTTCGTTGTGTGCACAGTGTGCTGTGCTGTGTATCATAATGACAAATACTTCACTTTCATAAATAGGATAACCCTAGAAAAAATGTCCAGTAGCAAAGGCAAGTTGGACTCACACAGTGATATTTCCTGCCACTTGTGTATTTAAAGAGAGGTCCTTCACATGAACATCCAGCATCTCTCATGAAGAGCAGCAAAATACTCCCATATGGGACACCTGGGGTGCTGCAGACCTGTTGATGTTTCCAGAAAGAGGTCATCTCCTCCACGTGTCATGATTATTATTACTGTATTGTTTCAGAGAATTCAGTTTTTTGGTAAAAGCTATGTTTTGAATATTTTTATGCTGTAACCCTCCTGTGCAACAAGCAATGCATTTTCAGATAATGAGGAATATGTTAGTTCTAAAATGGTCCAGTGTGTTTTGGCTGCGAAATACTAGTCATCGGTATCAACTTGAGAAATAACCTGAGACATAAGACTGGTCAGGGTCCTTGCTCAGACGTTTGAGGTGACATATTGAATTGGCCGTGTGTGTGTGGGCTGCAGCATTGCCCTGGATTTCATCACATTCTGCCTCCTGCAGAGCGGCTGTAGAGGCTCCATCATCCGTTCACCAGACCCTCCTGCTCCTTCCCCCTCTTCTGTCTCGCTGTCTCCATATTTCATGTGTGTGTGTGTGTGTGTGTTCTCAGTGACTCTGGACGGGGCAGCAGCTTGCTGGACAGAGCCATAGCGGACAGGAGGCAGCTGAATGCCATGACCCTGCCTGACTTCAGTGACCCAGAGACAGGTGAGGCTCATCCACCCCCTGAATGCACACAGGCCCCTCCCACAAAGGGCGCGGACTCGATGCGTCAATCTCAAATCACCGTAGTCCACTGGCCGACACGCCTGAAGTCTGTGCCAGGCATCCAGCCCCGACTCCACAGCCACGCCCCGGCACCAGCATTCTCAACACACCATGGCAACCGCATCCACAGCGATAGTAACCGTGCCAGTGTGTTATCCTCCACCTGTATGCCACACAGCCATTAATATGAGACTTATGATCAATAACGTAACAGGGGGAACAGAACCATTATATTCCTTATGTTTACGTGGCCAAAATTATTAGATAAAAAAAACACGTTCCCTCTCTAGTTCTTCCTCTCCCATTTAATTTCAGCTGTATTGTGTTTCTTTTCCTTCTTATTTGTGCTCTTTCTCGTTCTGTTTGTTTTAGCCTCCTCCTCCTCCTCAGGGGCGGAGCCCGTCTCGCCCCTGTTTTTTGTTCCCGCTCTATATGCTCCTCCACTCCCCTCCCACACGTCTAAGGCTGAACCTTCACTGAAGCCAACTGGCCACGCCTTTTGTGACCACGCCCTTCATCGACGCCCCTCCTCCACTAGTAATACACTGTGGCGTGTGTGTGTGGTCATCCAGTCGCATGGCGTCGTGTGTTCCTCACCAGCCTGCTGCTTGCCTCTAACTACCAGAACGGAAACTAATGACCTCTTTACTCACTTGCAGGTGTGTGTGTGTGTGTGTGTGTGTGTGTGTGTGTGTGTGTGTGTGTGTGTGTGTGTGTGTGTGTGTGTGTGTGTGTGTGTGTGTGTGTGGGCAGTGGTGGCCTAGCGGTTAAGGAAGCGGCCCCGTAATCAGAAGGTTGCTGGTTCGAATCCTGATCCGCCGAGGTGCCACTGAGCAAAGCACCGTCCCCACACACTGCTCCCCGGGCGCCTGTCATGGTGCCCACTGCTCACTCAGGGTGATGGTTAAATGCAGAGGACAAATTTCACTGTGTGCACCATGTGCTGTGCTGCTGTGTATCACGTGACATTCACTTCACTTTTTACAGTGTGTGTGTTTTTCCTCTCCCATAAGACGAGATCTCAGTACAGTATATTTCAGCGTGATAAATCTGTAGAAGTGCTGGAGGCCGCGCTGGACACTGCGAGTCCACTCTTAGAGGGCGTGTGGGGTGTGGGTGAATCTAGATGCCCAAAAACCAGCAGCTGGAATACTGCCTCCAACACACAGGGTGGTGCTGCAGGCAAAGGTCTCTAATAAAGTGGCCATCAATGGTCCCTGATCTCCTGTGGTCCTGGATTTGGACTCAATAATAAATATTAATAATGTACCACTTCATATACAGCCATACCAGTGCTTTTATTTTCTGTGTGTGTGTGTGTGTGTGTGTGTATAATCATTTTCTCTTTTTGTTTTAATTTTTGTCTTTGTTTGAAGGCCTCCCTGCAGATGTTTACTTTCACTTTAACACCATTCTTTCAGGCTGTAAGTAACTCTCTCTCTGTCCTTCTCTCTCGCTCTCTCGGCTCTCTCTCTCTCTCTCTCTCTCTCTCTCTCTCTCTCACACACTCTCCT